>NC_061513.1:38416820-38716820 GCF_022539505.1 Lolium rigidum | reverse complement strand
TCGTATCGTCTATAAATTTTTGTAGGCTGAACGAAGTTGCTATTTCCATTTCTTCCTATAGACCATTGTTCTTATTTTGCTCCACTCACCACTCTGATCCTCGTGTTGCTTCCATATGAAAAGCTTCGCCAGGGTTGCTTACATATGAAAAGCTTCCAAGAGGCGCCACAGACACACTAAGCTCACCCTGCCGACCACCAAGGCCAAGGCCAAGGCATCACCGGTCGGGGCCAAGGCCAGTGTCACCGTGTCACTCCATCACGAGGATAGGGGCAGCCCCATTAGCTCGATATCCACGCGCGAGGAGGAGAACCACCGCCGCCGCCGGCATCGCGCGGGCTTTACCCGATGGCGGGGAAGAGGGACCTCGAGGGGGGATGGAGGGGGCAGGGCACTCCGGTTGCCCATCGGGGTGGGGGGGTGCGATGGGAACGAGGAGCCCTTGTCTTCCGTGACTATGTGGGGTGTCTCTTAGAACCATTTTTGACATATGTGTGTGCATATAATTTTTCCGTAGCAACGCACGGGCATTCAACTAGTAAGAGTAGGAAGTGTGTAGAGCTCACTTCGTTCGGGGAGACGGGGAGTGGTTGCATTCAAGTCCTTATGGACGCGAATTAAGGTTCTTATTATTTTTCAAGATCTGACTTTCCTGCTACATTTATGTATTATGAGGATCATGTTTGGTAACTAACAAACATAAAAAAAAAAAGTATACTCATGCTTAAAGATTGCGCGTCTGCTATATTTAGGAGGGGGGGGGGGGGTGATTCTCTCCCAATTTTCGCAGTGAGATGTCCAGAGATCAATTAGGAGACTCTGGCTTCTCACGGGACTAGAGAGAGATGGCGACCCGATAGGGCCCACCAGGAGTTAGCTTGAAGCGAGTGGTTTATCTAGAATGAAGAGAGGAGAACATATCGGCCAGAAGGCAGGGAAAGACAAAGCTAAGAACCTTTTCCACTTAGAATGCGAATCAGAGTCTACGTGATCTTATCACCACATAAATGCCAATATTTCTAGTAATGCGTTAGGAAGAGTGCGGTTTTAACTTGTTCAGCAATATACAATGCATTTTGTGAAGTATTCATGTTTCCTGTAACCTTCCTCGGAACATGGAATAACACCTCCTCTATGTCAATGGTTCCTTCAGATTTATAAAGATTCTCGTAGAAGTCATGAGCCATCCATTCCATCTCATTGAGATCATAACATATTGTCCCGTTATCACAAACTAGCCACTCAACTCGATTCATGTTCATAAGGTTGCTTGCCTTTTGATGGAAGAACCTACTATTTCGGTCTCCTTCGGACAACCATTGAACCCCCGTCCTTTGGTTCCACATAATCTCCTTGCGGTAGCACAATTCAATAGTTTTCCCTCCACCTTTAGTTCCTCATACCTTGGCCTTACTCGAAGAGAATCCGACCACATGATCTGCAATTTCTTCCGTTGGTCATGTAGTTCCTTCCTAACATCACCTAAAGAGATTTGCTCCCTACTAGAAGTGTCATTGGTGTTGTGTGAAGTTTTCATGCAGCCCATGCATATTATAGGCACGGGTAACGTGCCAAGCTTCATTTGGAGTTGGTTTAAACTCATCGTGGCGTTCCCGCATTACGTCTTACCAAAACGGTCTCTCGAGAGCAATGCGTTGGTTAGTCGCCTCCATCTTATTTAGTAAAAGAATTGGCAAATTGTTAGACTTAACTGCATGTATGTGGCGTACCGTGTCAAAAGGAAATCTAGCGCACCTCACCCGAATCTAGTGCCCAGTCCAGGCGTATCCTGCAGTAGTTGCGCCATTGCGTATCTTTTTCTTAAAAGTCCAATCCAAGCCGATATAACAAAGATCACAAAGGTAGCAAGCATCAACCACCTCCGTAAAATGAATTGATTTGGGCCATATCTCTCTTCGTTTAGGATCCATTAGTTATTCTCTTCTTAGGACCTCACTAAAATCACAAATGCACAACCATATGAAAGATCGATGTATGTCCGCCTTGAGGTACCTCATCATATCCCATGTTCGATACCGCAAGCTCATGTTCGCCTCACCATACCACACTGTAGCCCGCCACGACTCCTTCCCCTAATCGTGAACCACCATGTCACTATAGAGAAGTTCCTCAAACTCACTGCAATGGCTGTTTCAAAAAATTTCTGTTCGTGTCTAAATAATGCCACACCTACTGGACTGGCCCATCTTGAGTCCGGTTCAGGCGGCGGCTTCGACGGACTTCGTTTTCCTTATCCGTGATGGTATATGGGCCGGAACACGGCAAACAGCCTTATAGTCGGACACGTACTCGGAGTTTTTTAATCAATCCTTTAATTGCAGGTACCCAATCAATCGATCTGAAGGAAGGAGGACGACCCTTATATAGCGGCGACACGGACGCAAGGCCGAGACCTGCGAGAGATCCATCCGGCGGCCGCCATGAACGACGTTGAGACGGGACCACCACCACCAGCCAGCAGGAGGAAGGCGCCGTACATGTCGCACGAGCTCGTCTGGGAGATCCTGTCCCGTCTGCCCGTGAAGTCGCTGGTGCGGTTCAGCCTCGTGTGCAAGACGTGGCGCGCCACCATCTCCCGCGACGCCTCCTTCCACCGTGCGCACCTCCGCCGCCAGAAGCCATGGCTGCTCATCTCCCCGCACACGCAAGAGGAGTACTGGCGGGATGACGATGCCCCTCTACACATGGACAAGGTCGGTTTGTACAGGTGGGAGGCGCACCAGGAGGGCACCACCGCGCCCCTCGTGCACGCCACGGGCCTGTCCTCCGACGACCTCATGCACGGGTTCGCGCACTGCGACGGGCTGGTCTTGCTGCCCTCTGATGCCGCGGTGCACGTGCTTAACCCCGCCACACACCGCACCCTCACGCTGCCCTGGAGCCCCGGCGCCGACCGGCCGCCACGCAAAGGCAACAAAGAGCCCTACACCTTCAGCCACCAAGCGTTCGGTCTCGGCTATGACACTCACTCTAACACGTACAAGGTCGCCCGCTTCTTCTACCGCTCCGTCTACGCGTGCGCCATAGGGGTCTACCACTACACCACCGGTATGGAAGTGTTCACTATCGGAACCGATCGGCACTGGCGTGAGACAGCGATGCAACCGCCATACCCTGTCTTGGCACGGCGAACGGCCACCTTCTTCAAGGGATCTCTCGTCTGGACTATCGACGAGGATAATCTTCTAGATGCCGCGCCTGGTTTCCTTTGTTTCAGCTTGGAAGACGAGGCTTTTGCGGTCATGCCGCCACCTCCTTGTCACCCGAGGCTGGATTATACGGTGTCCAGTTTAGCAGAGTTACAGCAAGAGCTATGCTTGACATGTGTAGAGGCCGACAACAAATCCGTCGAGATGTGGATGTGCGACAATGTCAACAAGCCTCAGTGGGATCGACGTTACACAATTGTTTCAACGTTCATTCCCAGGACTCTCTGTCCAATCGCTGCATTTGATGGAGAGATTTTGTTCAAAGAGTTGTTACTTCGTACATCACGCTACGATCTCAGAACCAAAGCTTTCAAGGATGTGACCAGGTTGGAGGACTTAACATATCACAATCCAAGCACAGGCACGGTTGGATACCAAACTAGGGTGATCACCTACTACGATGTAATCCTCTATGTTCCAAGCCTTATTCCAATATAGCGCAAGGCTGTTGTTTTGCAAAGAATTTCTTTGCTTCTAGCAACGTACTACACTACTCTTTTCTAGTACGAAAACTTTTTAACCTTTGGTATGGATCTGCGATATACTGCAATACTCTCTTCAAAATTTGTTTACAGTTGGTATTCAAAAATTGTTTACTGTTGGTTAATTACCAGAACACGGATGAAGGTAGGTGCAAAAATTGGTTACTGTTGGCATTGGTCTGTGGAATATGTAGTGTTTCTTTTGATATTGGCTGCATACATTATCTTGCAGATATCGACAATTTACGCCGAGTCCTTGTGACGTCCAGGACAATGTGCTGCTCAATGAAATATACTAGCCATTCTGTCTCCTCTCTTGGTGCTGCGAAGGCTTCTCTTGATCTTCATCACGTCTAAGGGAACACAGGAAATGTCCTTATCGATTAGGTCAAGAAGTCCTTTTCCTTCCTGGACAACACAACAAGGGGTTAAACCGTTAAAGTACTCCCTAGCTTTGTTTTTCTCTCACGAAACTTACATGTTCACATCAGATGTTTTTACATGTTGGATATGTTGATCTGTGCAGTAAGGGAAAACAGAAGCTTGTCTTTGTGCAGCCCTTATTGGTGCTAATCCCACGTTGCTTAGAAAATTATGCACTACGCTTACAAACATAGCATTGCAAGTCTATTACTTCCTTGTGAAGGCATGCTTTAAACATTTTTTAGGATGATTCGTAGTTCCATCGGCCTATTTTAGTCCATCAGGATGATGGAACTGATTAACTTCATAGTTGAAAGGTTAAAAAGGCGACATTGTACAGAGGGGTGAGGAGGTGTTGGATGAAGGAAACTACGTTGACATTTTCACTCTGTTTTTTTCATATGCTGCCGTAACTTGTATGAGTATCTTCTGCGAAGGTATCAAATGTTTCAATGTTCTTCTCATTTTCTTCAGATAATCTGGTGCGATGGAAGATTGATCTTTGGAATAGATGACAATGCTGCTCTATTGTCTCCTGTGTTTGTCTCCTGTGTTGACTGTGATCTCTATTGTCTTTTGTGTATTTTTGTGGCCAAACATCTCATACATTTTTCATATAATGCAGAGTATGCAGTTCTTATCAATCGCTAGGGTTTAGGTTGGAACGACGTGACCCATTAGAGGCGTCGGCTTCGTGTTAATATAGATGGAACAGCCTCATCGTGGCATTATACACAGACACAAATACCGTATTGGAGTACTACTCCATATACGTGTATAAGGAAAACAGAAAAAGACCTAAAACAAACTATGTTTAACAGCCCCCTTTAATCACAACCTTGTGAAAGGTTGAAATTACGTCTGAATTCATGAAGCTCTTTCACATGCAACACCTTTGTAAATCCATCAGCCACTTGATCCTTGCTAGATATGAACTTGATATCAAGACATCTTCCTGCAACTCTTTCTCGAACAAAATGATAATCTATCTCTATATGTTTAGTTCTAGCATGAAACACTGGATTGGCTGACAGAAATGTAGCTCCCAGATATCACACCACAAACATGGTCGTATCCATGAGAATAACTCCAAGTTCAGTGAGTAGAGACTCAACCCATATCAATTCAGTTGTAGCATTAGCTAAAGCTTTGTATTCAGCTTCTGTACTTGACCTTGATATTGTGGCTTGTTTTGTAGCACTCCAAGAGATTAAATTGGGTCCAAAAAATATAGCAAATCCTCCTGTAGACCTTCTATCATCATGATCACCAGCCCAATCCGCATCGGAAAAAGCACTTAACAAAGTTGAAGGAGATTTCTGAAAAGTAAGACCAGCTTTTAATGTACCTTGAATGTATCTCAATATTCTCTTTGCAGCTGTCCAATGAGCAGTTGTTGGTACATGAAGATATTGACAGACTTTGTTAACTGAGTAAGAAATATCAGGTCTAGTCAAAGTAAGGTACTGTAATGCACCAACTATACTCCTATACCGAGTAACATCATTAGAGCCAAGAGGAGAACGAACTATCAAAGAAAGCTTTTCAGTAGATGACAAGGGAGTAGGCGAGGTTGTGCAATCCTTCATACCAACTTTTTCAAGTAATTCAGTGGCATATTTTTCCTGTGTAAGCAGAAGTCCATGATTATCTCTCTTTACCTCAATTCCCAAGAAGAAGTGTAAATCTTTCAGATCTTTAAGAGCAAATTCCACATTAAGATCTTGAAGAAGAGCAGTAATTGCCTTGCTTGGGGAGCTAGTGACTATGATGTCATCAACATAAATAAGAACATATATCATGATGCCTGTCTTATTATATAAGAACAATGATGTGTCAGCTCTAGAAGGAAAAAACCAAGAGCTTGCAATTTTGCACTTAACCTTGAGTACCATGCACGGGGAGTTTGCTTTAGACCATAAAGAGCTTTATCAAGTTTGCACACAAAATGAGGAACTTAGCATTTTCAAAACCTAGTGGTTGTTTCATATAGACCTCCTCTTCCAGAACACCATGTAAAAACGCGTTCTTGACATCAAGCTGTCGTAAACTCTAACCCCTGGACACAGCAACTGCCAGAACAAGCCTGATAGTGGTCGCCTTGACTACAGGACTGAAGGTGTCCTCATAATCTATACCATATCTCTGTTTAAACCTCTTTGCAACTAATCTTGCCTTGTACCTGTCAATAGTGCCATCTGCATTTTTCTTGATACGATAGACCCACTTGCAATCAATGATGTTTTTGGTATGATGTGATGGAACAAGATGCCACGTTTCATAAGAGCATTATATTCCTCCTTCATAGCATCATGCCAACGCACATCTTTAAATGCCTCCGAAAAAGTGTGAGGTTCTCTTGCAGAAGTAAACAAGCCATATCGTATAGTGCCATCTGTATATTCTTTCGGTTTGCGAATACCTCTTTGCAACCTAGTAATATGAACTGGCGGAGGTGGTGGGGAAGACGGAGCAGAAACAGTCTCTGTATCTGAGTCAGAAGAAGAAACATCAGCATCCGCTGAATCCATGTGAGCAACAGCATCTTCCTCCACTGAATTTTCGTCAGAATCTGCATGAGCATCTTCTGAGTCTGCAGGAGCATCAGGGTCAGAAATATCAGCATCAGCGTCAGGTGATGCTGGAGACTGGTCCCCCATGGGATCCGCACGCGCAGCACTGTGCGGAGATAGGGAGGCAGATCGTGGCGGGGTCGGCTCCAGTGAGCGAGCGACGTGGCGACCATGCACAGGCGAAGCAGACCATGGCGGGGTTAGCTCCAACGAGCGACCGACGTGGCGACACGTTGACCACGAGCGCGCCCGCTGATACGTCTCCAACGTATCGATAATTTCTTATGTTCCATGCTACTTTATTGATGATACCTACATGTTTTATACACATTTTATGTCATATTTATGCATTTTCTGGAACTAACCTATTAACAAGATGCCGAAGTGCCGGTTCTCGTTTTCTCGCTGTTTTTGGTTTCGAAATCCTAGTAACGAAATATTCTCGGAATTGGACGAAATCAACGCCCGGGTTCCTATTTTGCCCGGAAGCATCCGGAACACCCGAGAGCCGCCGGAGGGGCCCCGGTGGGCCCAGATGACATGGTGGCGCGGCCCGAGGCCCCGGCCGCGCCACCCTATGGTCTCGTCGCCTCGTTGACCCTCCTGCGCCGCCTCTTCGCCTATATAAAGCCCCTGCATCGAAAACCCTTAAGGAGGAAGCCACGATACGAGAAAAGTTCCAGAGCCGCCACCATCGCGAAGCCAAGATCTGGGGGACAGGAGTCTCGTTCCGGCACCCTGCCGGAGCGGGGAAGTGCCCCGGAAGGCTTCTCCATCAACACCGCTGCCATCTCCACCGCCATCTTCATCAACGCTGCTGCTCCCATGAGGAGGGAGTAGTTCTCCATCGAGGCTCGGGGCTGTACCGGTAGCTATGTGGTTCATCTCTCTCCTATGTACTTCAATACAATAATCTCATGAGCTGCCTTACATGATTGAGATTCATATGATGATGCTTGTAATCTAGATGTCATTATGCTAGTCAAGTGGGTTTTACCTATGTGATCTCCGGAGACTCCTTGTCCCACGTGTGTAAAGGTGACAAGGTGTGCACCGTGTGGGTCTCTTAGGCTATATTTCACGAAGTACTTATTCACCGTTGAAGAGCGTAGTGAAGTGCTTATTTATATCTCTTGATGATTGCAATGTGTTTGTATCACAATTTATCTATGTGCTACTCTAGTGATGTGTTATTAAAGTAGTTTTATTCCTCCCTGCATGTGTGCAAAGGTGACGATGCGTGCACCGTGTTAGTACTTGGTTTATGCTATGATCATGATCTCTTGTAGATTGCGAAGTTAACTATTACTATGATAATATTGATGTGATCTATTCCTCCTACATATGCATGAAGGTGACAGTGTGCATGCTATGCTAGTACTTGGTTTAGTCGTTTTGATCTATCTTACACTTAAGGTTACTTAAACATGAGCATTATTGTGGAGCTTGTTAACTCCGGCATTGAGGGTTCGTGTAATCCTACGCAATGTGTTCATCATCCAACAAAAGTGTAGAGTATGCATTTATCTATTCTGTTATGTGATCAATGTTGAGAGTGTCCACTAGTGAAAGTCTAATCCCTAGGCCTTGTTCCTAAATACTGCTGAGTTACTACTGCTTGTTTACTGATTTACTGTGTTACTACTCGCTGCAATACTACCACCATCAACTACACGCCAACAAGCTATTTTCTCGGCACCGTTGCTACTGCTCATATATATTCATACCACCCGTATTTCACTATCTCTTCGCCGAACTAGTGCACCTATTTGGTGTGTTGGGGACACAAGAGACTTCTTGCTTTGTGGTTGCAGGGTTGCATGAGAGGGATATCTTTGACCTCTTCCTCCCTGAGTTCGATAAACCTTGGGTGATCCACTTAAGGGAAACTTGCTGCTGTTCTACAAACCTCTCCTCTTGGAGGCCCAACACTGTCTACAGGAAAGGAGGGGGAAAGTAGACATCAAGCTATTTTCTGGCGCCGTTGCCGGGGAGGAAAGGTAAAAGGTACTCACACTCCGGACCTCGGCTACTAAGCTATTTTCCGGCACCGTTGTGTGTGCTCGAAGCTATTTCCTTTAGACTCTGCAATTGCGACATTTGGTTTCTTGTTTACACTAGTTAGGCATAATGGACAACAATGACCTTTTTATTCTATTTCCTGATTTAAGACATGGATGGTTTGATGCGAAAATTAAAAAACCCATGGAACATATTAATATGAATGCTTTGAACACCATTGTTGATAATGCTATGGAAAATTCTAAGCTTGGGGAAGCTGGCTTTGATGAACATGATATTTTTAGTCCCCCAAGCATTGAGGAGAAAATTTACTTTGATGATACTTTGCCTCCCATTTATGATGATTATGATGATAGTAGTCTTTTGTTACCACCTGTTATGGAGGATAAATTTGATTATGATTACAATATACCTCCTATATTTGATAGCTACTTTGTTGAATTTGCTCCCACTACAATTAATAAGAATGACTATGCTTATGTTGGGAGTAGTAATTATTTTATGCATGAGACTCATGATAAGAATGCTTTATGTGATAGTTATATTGTTGAGTTTGCTCATGATGCTACTGAAAGTTATTATGAGAGAGGAAAATATGGTTGTAAAAATTTTCACGTTACTAAAACACCTCTCTATGTGCTGAAATTTTTGAAGCTACACTTGTTTTATCTTCCTATGCTTGTTACTTTGCTCTTCATGAACTTGTTTATTTACAAGATTCCTTTTCATAGGAAGCATGTTAGACTTAAATGTGTTTTGAATTTGCCTCTTGATGCTCTCTTTTGCTCCAAATACTATTTCTTGCGAGTGCATCATTAAAACTGCTGAGCCCATCTTAATGGCTATAAAGAAAGAACTTCTTGGGAGATAACCCATGTGTTTTTTTACTACAGTACTTTGTTTTATATTTGTGTCTTGGAAGTTGTTTACCTACTGTAGCAACCTCTCCTTATCAAGTTTTTGTGCCAAGTAAAGTTTCTATGTTAAAGTTGATGTTATATTTGGGATCGCTGCGCAGAAACAGCATTGCTGTCTGTCACGAATCTGGGCACAGTTCTCTGTAGAAAATTCGAAAAAATCTGCCAATTTACGAGCGTGATCCTCAGATATGTACGCAACTTTCATTAGTTTTGAGTTTTTCCATTTGAGCAAGTCTGGTGCCATCTTAAAATTCGTCTTTACGGACTGTTCTGTTTTTGACAGATTCTGCCTTTTATTTCGCATTGCCGCTTTTGCTTTGTTGAATGGGTTTCTTTGATCCATTAATGTCCAGTAGCTTTATGCAATGTCCAGAAGTGTTAAGAATGATTGTGTCACCTCTGAACATGTGAATTTTTGATTATGCACTAACCCTCTAATGAGTTTGCTTGAAGTTTGGTGTGAAGGAAGTTTTCAAGGGTCAATAGAAGAGGGTGATATAATGTGATCGAGAAGAGTGAAAGGTCTAAGCTTGGGGATGCCCCGGTGGTTCATCCCTGCATATTTTAAGAAGACTCAAGCATCTAAGCTTGGGGATGCCCAAGGCATCCCCTTCTTCATCGACAACTTATCGGGTTTCTTCTAGTGAAACTATATTTTTATTCCGTCACATCCTATGTATTTTACTTGGAGCGTCCGTGTGCTTTTATTTTTGTTTTTGTTTTGTTATCTTAGTTCTCTGAATAAGTTCATCCTTGTGTGGGAGAGAGACACGCTCCGCTGGTTCGTATGAACACATGTGTTCTTAGCTCATAATATTCATGGCGAAGTTTCTTCTTCGTTAAATTGTTATATGGTTGGAATTGGAAAATGCTACATGTAGTAATTGGTAAAATGTCTTGGATAATGTGATACTTGGCAATTGTTGTGCTCATGTTTAAGCTCTTGCATCATATACTTTGCACTCATTAATGAAGAAATGCATAGAGCATGCTAAAATTTGATTTGCATATTTGGTTTCTCTAAGGTCTAGATAATATCTAGTATTGAGTTTTGAACAACAAGGAAGACGGTGTAGAGTCTTATAATGTTTACAATATGTCTTTTATGTGAGTCTTGCTGCACTTGTTCATCCTTGAGTTTGCTTCAAATAACCTTGCTAGCCTAAACCTTGTATCGAGAGGGAATACTTCTCATGCATCCAAAATCCTTGAGCCAACTACTATGCCATTTGTGTCCACCATACCTACCTACTACATGGTATTTCTCCGCCATTCCAAAGTAAATTGCTTGAGTGCTACCTTTAAAATTCCATCATCCACCTATGCAATATATAGCTCATGGGACAAAATAGCCTTAAAAACTATCGTAGTATTGAATATGTACTTATGCACTTTATATTTTATTAAGTTGCTTGTTGTGCGATAACCATGCTTCTGGGGAACGCCATCAACTATTGTTGAATATCATGTGAGTTGCTATGCATGTCCGTCTTGTCCGAAGGTCTATCATTTTAGTGGTTGGAGCATGCAAAATTGTTAGAGAAGAACATTGGGCCGCTAACTAAAGCCATGAACCATGGTTGAAGTTTCAGTTTTGGACATATATCCTCAATCTCATATGAGAATAATAACTTTGCTACATGCTTATGCATTTAAGAGGAGTCCATTATCTCGTTGTCCATGTTGTCCCGGTATGGATGTCTAAGTTGAGAATAATCAAAAGCGAGAAATCCGAAATGCGAGCATTCTCCTTAGACCTTTGTACGAGCGGCATGGAGGTACCCCTTTGTGACACTTGGTTGAAACATGGCATGCAAAGACCCGGTAGTCCAAGCTAAGTAGGACGAGGTGCGGACACTATTAGTATACTATGCATGAGGCTTGCAACTTGTAAGATATAATTTTCATAACTCATATGCTTTATTACTACCGTTGACAAAATTGTTTCATGTTTTCAAAATAAAAGCTCTAGCACAAATACAGCAATCGATGCTTTCCTCTTGAAGGACCATTCTTTTATTTTTATTGTTGAGTCAGTTTACCTATCTCCTTCCACCTAAGAAGCAAACACTTGTGTGAACTGTGCATTGATTCCTACATACTTGCATATTGCACTTGTTATATTACTTTATGTTGACAATATCCATGAGATATATGTGTTACAAGTTGAAAGCAACCGCTGAAACTTAATCTTCCTTTGTGTTGCTTCAATACCTCTACTTTGAATTATTGCTTTATGAGTTAACTTTTATGCAAGACTTATTGATGCTTGTCTTGAAGTACTATTCATGAAAAGTCTTTGTCATATGATTCACTTGTTTACTCATGTCATTACCTTTGTTTTGATCGCTGCATTCATTACATATGTTTACAAATAGTATGATCAAGATTATGATGGCATGTCACTTCAGAAATTATCTTTGTTATCGTTTTACCTGCTCGGGACGAGCGGAACTAAGCTTAGGGATGCTGATACGTCTCCAACGTATCGATAATTTCTTATGTTCCATGCTACTTTATTGATGATACCTACATGTTTTATACACATTTTATGTCATATTTATGCATTTTCCGGAACTAACCTATTAACAAGATGCCGAAGTGCCGGTTCTCGTTTTCTCGCTGTTTTTGGTTTCAGAAATCCTAGTAACGAAATATTCTCGGAATTGGACGAAATCAACGCCCGGGTTCCTATTTTGCCCGGAAGCATCCAGAACACCCGAGAGCCGCGGAGGGGGCCCCGGTGGGCCCGGATGACATGGTGGCGCGGCCCGGGCCCGGCCGCGCCACCCTATGGTCTCGTCGCCTCGTTGACCCTCCTGCGCCGCCTCTTCGCCTATATAAAGCCCCTGCATCGAAAACCCTTAAGGAGGAAGCCACGATACGAGAAAAGTTCCAGAGCCGCCACCATCGCGAAGCCAAGATCTGGGGGACAGGAGTCTCTGTTCCGGCACCCTGCCGGAGCGGGGAAGTGCCCCCGGAAGGCTTCTCCATCAACACCGCTGCCATCTCCACCGCCATCTTCATCAACGCTGCTGCTCCCATGAGGAGGGAGTAGTTCTCCATCGAGGCTCGGGGCTGTACCGGTAGCTATGTGGTTCATCTCTCTCCTATGTACTTCAATACAATAATCTCATGAGCTGCCTTACATGATTGAGATTCATATGATGATGCTTGTAATCTAGATGTCATTATGCTAGTCAAGTGGGTTTTACCTATGTGATCTCCGGAGACTCCTTGTCCCACGTGTGTAAAGGTGACGAGTGTGTGCACCGTGTGGGTCTCTTAGGCTATATTTCACGAAGTACTTATTCACTCGTTGAAGAGCGTAGTGAAGTGCTTATTTATATCTCTTGATGATTGCAATGTGTTTGTATCACAATTTATCTATGTGCTACTCTAGTGATGTGTTATTAAAGTAGTTTTATTCCTCCCGCATGTGTGCAAAGGTGACAAGTGCGTGCACCGTGTTAGTACTTGGTTTATGCTATGATCATGATCTCTTGTAGATTGCGAAGTTAACTATTACTATGATAATATTGATGTGATCTATTCCTCCTACATATGCATGAAGGTGACAAAGTGTGCATGCTATGCTAGTACTTGGTTTAGTCGTTTTGATCTATCTTACACTTAAGGTTACTTAAACATGAGCATTATTGTGGAGCTTGTTAACTCCGGCATTGAGGGTTCGTGTAATCCTACGCAATGTGTTCATCATCCAACAAAAGTGTAGAGTATGCATTTATCTATTCTGTTATGTGATCAATGTTGAGAGTGTCCACTAGTGAAAGTCTAATCCCTAGGCCTTGTTCCTAAATACTGCTGAGTTACTACTGCTTGTTTACTGATTTACTGTGTTACTACTGCTGCAATACTACCACCATCAACTACACGCCAGCAAGCTATTTTCTGGCACCGTTGCTACTGCTCATATATATTCATACCACCTGTATTTCACTATCTCTTCGCCGAACTAGTGCACCTATTTGGTGTGTTGGGGACACAAGAGACTTCTTGCTTTGTGGTTGCAGGGTTGCATGAGAGGGATATCTTTGACCTCTTCCTCCCTGAGTTCGATAAACCTTGGGTGATCCACTTAAGGGAAACTTGCTTCTGTTCTACAAACCTCTCATCTTGGAGGCCCAACACTGTCTACAGGAAAGGAGGGGGAAAGTAGACATCACCCGCCCGTGTGAACGCGACCACGCCTGGGTAGCTTCCGATGCCAAAGCTGCAGCAGAGTTCGAGGGCGTCTGATCCAAGGAGCCTGTCGGCGAATCAACTTCGGGAGCAGCAGTGTCACCAGGTGGAATATGTTCAGAAGAACACTGAGAGCTCATTTGTACATCATTTTGACTCAAATTTTTGTCTGTAGCTTGTTGTGGCACCGTAGTATCCACTTCAACCCTGTCAACATCAGTAGTACCAACAGGAATGATAGGCAAAGACATAAAAGTATCAATGTTCGTATCCCCATGAGACAAAGTAGCGGAAGATGAATCAGTGGGAAGAAGCAAAATTTCTCGATGAAGACGGGAGCCAGCATTTGGATTAAGATCAGCAAAAGGGAAGACATTTTCATCAAAAACAACATCTCTAGAAACATATACACGGCCTGTGGACGGATCTAAACACTTGACCCCCTTGTGTGGAGGGCTATACCCAAGAAAAACACATCGAGTAGATCGAAAAGCAAGCTTGCGATTATTGTAAGGACGGAGGTTGGGCCAACAGGCACAACCAAAAACTCTCAAAGCCTCATAATTTGGAGGAGTATGAAGAAGATGCTCCACGGGTGTATCATGATCAATGACTTTACTAAGTAGGAGATTTATGATAAAAGTGGCTGTCAGGAAGGCTTCATCCCAAAACTTCAGGGGCATAGAAGCATTGGTAAGAAATGCAAGACCAACTTCAACAATGTGGCGATGATTGCGTTCAGCAGAACCATTTTGTTGGTGTGCATGTGGACATGAGATATGATGTGTGATGCCAATCTTTTGAAAGAAACTGTTGATTTTTTTATATTCGCTACCCCAATCAGTTTGCACAATAACTATCTTTCTATCAAATTTACGCTCAACCAATTGTTGGAAATTTTGAAAAACCTGAAACACATCAGACTTTTTCTTAAGCAAGTAGATCCAAGTAAATTTACTGAAATCATCAATAAAGCTTACATAATATGAATGTTTTCCAACAGAGATAGGTGTTGGACCCCATACATCCGAGAAGACTTGTTCCAAGGGAATAGTGGATACACTAGTAGAGACAGGATATGGTAATTGATAACTCTTAGCTATTTGACAAGAATCACAAATGTATGGGTTTATTTCAGGCGAAAAAGAAATTTATACTTCCTAAGAATTTGCTGAACCACAAAAGAGGATGGATGTCCTAAGCGGCGATGCCAAGTGGATGAAGATGGCTTTGTTGTAATGAAAGCTTGCTTGGAAGACCCAGTGGAGAATGACACCAATGGGTAGAGGCCTCCATAGCATGGACCCTTAAACACAATGCTCCCGGTGGCTTGATCCTTAATCAAAAAGAAAAAAGAATGAAACTCAATGAAGACATTATTATCAAGAGTAAGTCTATGAACGGATATAAGATTTTTGGAAGCACTTGGAACATGAAGGAAATTTTTGAGATGTAGAGAACTATGGGGAGTACGTAACATTGAATTACCAATATGACTTATTTGCATACCATTGCAGTTTGCAGTGTGGAAATGACCACCACGAGTGTACTTCTCCTAAGTAGTAAGCTTGCTCAATTCACTTGTAATATGGTTTGTAGCTCCAGTATCAGAATACCAATTTGTGTCCATGATACGTCTCCAACGTATTGATGTCTACGGGTGCTTCTATTCTTGTAGACAGTGTTGGGCCTCCAAGAGCAGAGGTTTGTAGAACAGCAGCAAGTTTTCCCTTAAGTGGATTACCCAAGGTTTATCGAACTCAGGGAGGAAGAGGTCAAAGATATCCCTCTCAAGCAACCCTGCGATCACAATGCAAGAAGTCTCTTGTGTCCCCAACACACCAAATACACTTGTCAGATGTATAGGTGCACTAGTTCGGCGAAGAGATAGTGAAATACAAGTAATATGGATGAGTATGAGTGGTAATAGCAATCTGAATAAAATATGGCAGCGAGTAAACATGCAACAAAACAAGTAAACAAACGGAGATTCAATGCTTGGAAGCAAGGCCTAGGGATCCTGCTTTCACTAGTGGACACTCTCAACAATGATAACATAATAGGACTACTCTACACCCTTTTGTTGGATGATGAACACCACTAATTGTGTAGGATTACACGAACCCTCAATGCCGGAGTTAACAAGCTCCACAACATTCGATATTCATATTTAAATAACCTTAGAGTGCAAGATAGATCAACACAATTACACCGAGAACTAACATAGCATGCACACTCGTCACCATCACACTATGAAGGAGGCATAGATCACATCAATACTATCATAGCAATAGTTAACTTCATAATCTACAAGAGATTACAATCATAGCCTACGCCAAGTACTACACGATGCACACACCTGTCACCATTACACCGTGCGGGAGGAATAGAGTACTTTAATAACATCACTAGAGTAGCACATAGATGATATTCAACTAGATCACATAAAGAGAGAGATGAACCACATAGCTACAGCGGAGCCCTCAGCCCCGGGGGTGAATTACTCCCTCCTCATCATGGAGACAGCGATGGCGGTGAAGATGGCGGTGGATACGGCGGTGGAGATGACTCCGGGGGCAATTCCCCGTCCCGGCGGCGTGCCGGAACAGAGACTTCTGTCCCCCGAATCTTGATTTCGCGATGGCGGTGGCTCTGGAAGGTTTTCTCGGGTTTCGTCGAACGTATCGGTGTTTTTAGGTCAGGAAGGCATTTATAGGCGAAGATGCGGAGTCGGAGGGGCCACGGGGCTCCCTCCCCATAGGGGGCCCCCCCTTGGCCGCGCCGCCCTGTGGGGTGGGGCCCTCCTGGCTCCCCTCTGGCCCTTCTTCGGTGCTCTGGAAACGTCCGGGAAAAATAGGATGTTGGGCGTTGATTTCGTCCGATTCCGAGAATATTTCCTTTCCAGGATTTCTGAAACCAAAAACAGCAGAAAACAGCAACTGGCCTTTCGGCATCTCGTCAATAGGTTAGTTCCGGAAAACGCATAATAATGACATATAATGTGTATAAAACATGTAGGTATCATCAATAAAGTAGCATGGAACATAAGAAATTATAGATACGTTTGAGACGTATCAAGCATCCCCAAGCTTAGTTCCTACTCGCCCTCGAGTAGGTAAACGATAACAATGATAATTTCTTAAGTGACATGCCATCATAACTTTGATCATACTATTGTAAAGCACATGAGATGAATGCAGAGATTCGAAGCAATGATGAAGATAATGAGTAAACAAATGAATCATATAACAAAGACTTTTCATGAATAATACTTTCAAGACAAGCATCAATAAGTCTTGCATAAGAGTTAACTCATAAGCAATAAATTATTAGTAGAAAGCTTTGAAACAACACAAAGGAAGATATAAGTTTCAGCGGTTGCTTTCAACTTTAACATGTATATCTCATGGATAATTGTCAACACAAAGTAATATAACAAATGCAATATGCAAGTACGTAGGAATCAATGCATAGTTCACACAAGTGTTTGCTTCTTGAGGTGGAGAGAAATAGGTGAACTAACTCAACATAAAAAGTAAAAGAATGGCCCTTCGCAGAGGGAAGCATTGATTGCTATATTTGTGCTAGAGCTTTGATTTTGAAAACATCAAGAGAGTATAAAAGTAAAGTTTTGAGAGGTGTTTGTTGTTGTCAACGAATGGTAGTGGGCACTCTAACCCCCTTGCCAGACAAACCTTCAAAGAGCGGCTCCCATTTTATTTTATTTTTGGGTGGCACTCCTTCCAACCTTTCTTTCACAAACCATGGCTAACCGAATCCTCGGGTGCCTGCCAACAATCTCATACCATGAAGGAGTGCCTTTTTATTTTAGTTTTATTATGTTGACACTCCTCCCCACCTTTGCTTTCTCAAGCCATGGCTAACCGAATCCTTCGGGTGCCTTCCAACAATCACATACCATGGAGGAGTGTCTATTTTTGTTAATTAATTTGGGACCGGGAATCCCATTGCCGGCTCTTTTTGCAAAATTATTGGATAAGCGGATGAAGCCACTAGTCCATTGGTGAAAGTTGCCCAACAAGATTGAAAGATAAACACCACATACTTCCTCATGAGCTATAAAACATTGACACAAATCAGAGGTGATAAATTTTGAATGGTTTAAAGGTAGCACTCAAGCAATTTACTTTGGAATGGCGGAGAAATGCCATGTAGTAGGTAGGTATGGTGGACACAAATGGCATGCATATTGACTCAAGTATTTGGATGCATGAGAAGTATTCCCTCTCGATACAAGGTTTAGGCTAGCAAGGTTATTTGAAGCAAACTCAAGTATGAAATGGTGCAGCAAGACTCACATATAAACATATTGTAAGCATTATAAGACTTTACATCGTCTCCTTCTTGTTCAAACACCTCAACCAGAAAATATCTAGACTTAGAGAGACCAATCATGCAAACCAAATTTTAACAAGCTCTATGTAATTATTCATTAATGGGTACAAGGTACATGATGCAAGAGCTTAAACAAGATCTATATGAGCACAACAATTGCCAAGTATCACATTATTCAAGACATTATACCAATTACTACATGTAGCATTTCGCGTTTCCAACCATATAACAATTAACGAAGCAGTTTCAACCTTCGCCATGAAAATTAAAAGCTAAGAACACATGTGTTCATACGAACCAGCGGAGCGTGTCTCTCTCCCAAACAATCATTTATTCAAACAAAAACAAAAACAAAAACATACAGACGCTCCAAGTAAAGTACATAAGATGTGATGGGATAAAAATATAGTTTCAAGAGAAGGAACCTGATAATTTGTCGATGAAGAAGGGGATGCCTTGGGCATCCCCAAACTTAGATGCTTGAGTCTTCTTGAAATATGCAGGGATAAACCACCGGGGCATCCCCAAGCTTAGACTTTTCACTCTTCTTGATCGTAGTATATCATCCTCCTCTCTTGACCCTTGAAAACTTCCTCCACACTAAACTCAAAACAACTCATTAGAGGGTTAGTGCATAATCAAAAACTCACATGTTCAGAGGTGACACAATCATTCTTAACACTTCTGGACATTGCACAAAGCTTCTGAAAGTTAATGGAACAAATAAATCCATCCAACACAGAAAAAGAGGCAATGTGAAATAAAAGGCAGAATCTGTCAAAACAGAACAGTCCGTAAAGACGAATTTTAAAATGGCACCAAACTTGCTCAGATGAAAATGCTCAAATTGAATGAAAGTTGCGTACATATCTGAGGATCACTCACGTAAATTGGCATAATTTTCTGAGTTACCTACAGAGAATTAGGCCCAGATTCGTGACAGCAAGAAATCTGTTTCTGCGCAGTAATCCAAATCTAGTATGAACCTTACTATCAAAGACTTAACTTGGCACACAATGCAACAAAACTAAGATAAGGAGAGGTTGCTACAGTAGTAACAACTTCCAAGACACAAATATAAAACAAAAGTACTGTAGCAAAATAAACACATGGGTTATCTCCCAAGAAGTTCTTTCTTTATAGCCATTATGATGGGCTCAGCAGTTTTAGTGATGCACTCGCAAGAAATAAGAGTTGAGGCAAAAGAGAGCATTTAAGTCTAACACACTTCCTATGCAAAGGAGTCTTGTACACAAATAAATTCATGAAGAACAAAGTGACAAGCATAAGAGGATAAAACACGAGTAACTTCAAGATTCTCAACATAAAGAGGGGAAACTTAATATTATTAAGATGCCTATAACCATGTTTCCCTCTCTCATAATAACTTTCAGTAGCATCATTGATGAAATCTACAATATAACCATCACTTAAAACATTTTTATCATGGTTCATATGCATAAGGGTATCATTATTTTTGACATAAGAAAAACTCTTCTTATTAATAGTAATTGGAGCAGGATCATTGTTGAGAATTTGAACATGGTAAACAAGTTGCATACTAAGGGAATGGTTTTTGGCAAGCCCATCATAACTATGACAAGTTTCATAAGGATAATTGTAACATGTCTCATATACATCTCTATAGCAATTATCTAAACCAGAATATGTAATATCATCATTTTCACTAAAAGTAGAGGTCTCAAATATAGGATCTTCAAGCACAACATCCCCAAGCTTAGAGCTTTCAATATCATCGTTTAAGGGGACATGAATAATGCTATCATCATTACTTTCATAATCAGCACCAAAGAGATTTCCAATATCAAAGGTAGTGTGCTCATCCAAATCATGATCACTAACATGGGTACATGGCATAGGAAGATCATCGTACTCAGATTCATTATCATAATAATCATTAGGCGCAACATACTTACGGTTACCTATTGTTACCTCATACATGCGGGGATATGCCATTGCCTCTTTCTCTTTATTCTCCTTCTTCTTCTTCTTCTTCTTCTTCTTCTTCTTCTTCTTCTTCGTTCCCTTCTTCTTCTTCTTTTCCTTCTCCTCGTTCCCTTCTTTAGGAGGAAGAGGCTTGAAGGGTGGCTTGTCCGCATAACCTGATTTACTTTCGAAACAATAGAAGAAACTTGGGAGGATCCCTCCTTTTCATTAATTAGTTGAAAACACACAGCGGTCCTATCATATTTTGGCAAGGTGTCATCTTCTAAAATATTTTGTATGTAAGTGTTTGTATGGCTATTATCAATGGAATAAGAAAAACACCCATGCAGGACATCATCAATATCAAGATCACTCATATGTAACAAAGAGATTTTTCTTGAGAGCTCTTCACACCACAAAAATAAAGTAAGTTCATCATGCTGATTAGGAGAAATTTCATCATCACAATACAAATTTGCAAGCACTCATTGGGTTCAAATTATCATTGGAGGAGCATTGAAAATTAAAATGACCCACTTCATGGCAAACTTCACAAATAAAAGGATAGAGGGCACGCACTTTTTTACCTAGATCATCTAGAGCCCTAGCCCACTTTCTAGTTTTTTCATTAATATGGTGGATACAATATTCATCTTCGATTTGATTAATTCCACAAGGTCTATGCATTCCACAAAAATTAACATGCTTATAGGAAATAGCATTCTTAGGAGTTTGAGCATGCTTATTGCAATCATTAACAACAATTTCATTCTTCATGCAAGCCTCTTTAAAAGGTTCATGATACTTATCAAAATTCTTTTTAGGCAATTCAAAATGAGAAGCAAAGGCTTTATAAAGATTTGCAGCAACTTGAGAGTCAAGACCATAAGTAGCACTCATATCTCGAAATTTATCAGTATCCATAAAAGTTTCAATGCATTCATAATCATAATTTATACCTGACTCTTCACCTTTGTTGTTCTCCCATCCTTCAGCGTTTTCCTCAATCCGATCAAGAAGATCCCACCTAGCTTCAACCTCCTTTCTTGTGAAAGATCCATCCGAACAGGCATCCAGATAGTCCTTGTGTTGTCCTGAAATCCTCGCATAAAAATTGTTAACAATAACATTATGGGGGAGCTCATGGATGGGACATTTGTGCATTAGTGACTTCAATCTCCCCCACGCTTGAGAGATACTCTCTCCATTACGAGGATAAAAGTTATAAATGTAATTCCTATCAATATGCACTTCATGAGGAGGATAAAATTTAGAGTAAAAGAGAGATACAATTTCCTCCCAACCAAGAGAATGACTATTCTTCAACAATTTATACCAATGCGCCGCTTTACCGGACAAGTGAAACGAGAGAATAGCTTCTTCCTCACTTCATCCATAGAGATACCTGCACACTTGAATAACCCGCATAATTCATGCAAAAACAGTAAATGATTTCCAGGATGGACAGTTCCATCCCCTTCATAGCGGTTATCCATAACACGTTCAATAATTTTCATAGGTATTTTATACGGAATATGATACGTCTCCAACGTATCGATAATTTCTTATGTTCCATGCTACTTTATTGATGATACCTACATGTTTTATGCACATTATATGTCGTATTTATGCATTTTCTGGAACTAACCTATTAACAAGATGCCGAAGAGCCCGATTGCTTGTTTTCGCTGTTTTTGGTTTCAGAAATCCTAGTAACGAAATATTCTCGGAATTGGACGAAATCAACGCCCAGGATCCTATTTTTGCACGAAGCTTCCAGAAGACCGAAGAGGAGTCGAAGTGGGGCCACGGGGAGCCGCCACCATAGGGCGGCGCGGCCCAGGCCCTGGCCGCGCCGACCTATGGTGTGGGGCCCTCGTGTGGCCCCCCACGTTGCCCTTCCGCCTACTTAAAGCCTTCGTCGCGAAAACCCCAGTACCGAGAGCCACGATATGGAAAACCTTCCAGAGACGCCGCCGCCGCGAATCCCATCTCGGGGGATTCAGGAGATCGCCTCCGGCACCCTGCCGGAGAGGGCATTCATCTCCCGGAGGACTCTACACCGCCATGGTCGCCTCCGGAGTGATGAGTGAGTAGTTCACCCCTGGACTATGGGTCCATAGCAGTAGCTAGATGGTCGTCTTCTCCTAATTGTGCTTCATTGTTGGATCTTGTGAGCTGCCTAACATGATCAAGATCATCTATCTCGTAATACTATATGTTGTGTTTGTCGGGATCCGATGGATAGAGAATACTATGTTATGGTGATTATCAATCTATTGTTTATGTGTTGTTTATGATCTTGCATGCTCTCCGTTATTAGTAGAGGCTCGGCCAAGTTTTTGCTCTTAACTCCAAGAGGGAGTATTTATGCTCGATAGTGGGTTCATGCCTTCATTGACACCGGGACGAGTGACGGAAAGTTCTAAGGTTGTGATGTGCTCGTTGCCACTAGGGATAAAACATTGATTCTATGTCTAAGGATGTAGTTGTCGATTACATTACGCACCATACTTAATGCAATTGTCCGTTGCTTTGCAACTTAATACCGAATGGGGTTCGGATGATAACCCGAAGGTGAACTTTTTAGGCATAGATGCGATTGGATGGCGGTCTATGTACTTTGTCGTAATGCCCCGATTAAATCTCACTATATTTATCATATCATGTACATGCATTGTTATGCCCTTTTCTATTTGTCAATTGCCCGACTCGTAATTTGTTCACCCAACATGCTTTTATCTTATGGGAGAGACACCTCTAGTGAACTGTGGACCCCGGTCCTATTCTTTACATCGCATACAATCTACTCGCAATACTTGTTTTACTGTTTTCTTGCAAACAATCATCTTCCACACAATACGGTTAATCCTTTGTTACAGCAAGCCGGTGAGATTGACAACCTCACTGTTTCGTTGGGGCAAAGTACTTTGGTTTTGTTGTGCAGGTTCCACGTTGGCGCCGGAATCCCTGTTGTTGCGCCGCATCACATTTCGCCACCATCATCCTTCAACGTGCTTCTTGGCTCCTACTGGTCCGATTAAACCTTGGTTTCTTTCTGAGGGAAAACTTGCCACTGTGCGCATCATACCTTCCTCTTGGGGTTCCCAACGGACGTGTACATCTACGCGCATCAAGCACTTTTTCTGGCGCCGTTGCCGGGGAGATCAAGACACGCAACCTCTTTACTTTGTTTTTGTCTTGCTTTATTTTATTTACTACTTTGTTTGCTGCACCTAAACAAAACACACAAAAAATTAGTTGCTAGTTTTACTTTATTTACTGTCTTGCTCTCCATATCAAAAACACACAAAAATTAGTTACTTGCATTTACTTTATCTAGTTTGCTTTATTTACTGTTGCTAAAATGAATACCCCTGAAAATACTAAGTTGTGTGACTTCACAAACGCGAATAATAATGATTTCCTATGCACACCTATTGCTCCACCTGCTACTACAGCAGAATTCTTTGAAATTAAACCTGCTTTACTGAACCTGGTTATGAGAGATCAATTTTCTGGTGTTAGTTCTGATGATGCTGCTGCCCATCTTAATAATTTTGTTGAACTTTGTGAAATGCAAAAGTATAAGGATGTAGATGGTGATATTATTAAATTGAAAGTGTTTCCTTTCTCATTAAGAGGAAGAGCTAAAGATTGATTGCTATCTTTGCCTAAGAATAGTATTGATTCATGGACTAAATGTAAGGATGCTTTTATTGGTAGATATTATCCTCCCGCTAAAATTATATCTTTGAGAAGTAGCATAATGAATTTTAAGCAATTAGATACTGAACATGTTGCTCAAGCATGGGAGAGAATGAAAACTTTGGTAAAGAATTGCCCAACCCATGGACTGACTACTTGGATGATCATCCAAACCTTCTATGCAGGACTAAATTTTTCTTCACGGAATTTATTGGATTCAGCTGCTGGAGGTACCTTTATGTCCATCACTTTAGGGGCGGCTACAAAACTTCTTGATGATATGATGATAAATTACTCTGAATGGCACACGGAAAGAGCTCCACAAGGTAAGAAGGTAAATTCTGTTGAAGAAACCTCTTCCTTGAGTGATAAGATTGACGTGATTATGTCTTTGCTTGTGAATGGTAGATCTAATGTTGATCCAAATAATGTTCCTTTAGCTTCATTGGTTGCTCAAGAAGAAAATGTTGATGTGAATTTCATTAAAAATAATAATTTCAACAACAATGCTTACAGGAACAACTCTGGTAATAGCTATAGGCCATATCCTTCTACTAATGGTAATGGTTATGGTAATTCTTATGGGAATTCTTACAACAATAATAGGAGTGTACCCTCTGGTCTTGAAGCTATGCTTAAAGAATTTATTAGTACACAAACTGCTTTTAACAAATCTGTTGAGGAAAAGCTTGATAAAATTGATATTATTGCTTCTAGAGTTGATAGACTTGCCTCTGACGTTAATCTTTTAAAATTGAAAGTTATGCCTAATAATGATATTGATAATAAGATTAATACTACAGCAAATGCCATCCAAGTTAGAATTAATGAGAATATAAGATTAATGGCTGAATTGCGTGCTAGGTGGGATAGAGAAGAAAATGAAAAACTAGCTAAAGAGAATAATGTAGCTAAAGTTTGGACTATTACCACCACTAGTAATGTTAATTCTTCACATGTTGCTGCACCTCCTACTATCAATGGTAAAATAATTGGTGTTGGCAATGTTTCTACTCCTAGTGCAAAGCGTACAAAACTGCCTCGAAATTGCTAAAACTGCTTGAAACCGCTTGTGATAAAACTGCTGAAATTTTTTCCAACCTTGGGAACAATGATCCCATTGCTGTAGCTCATAATGATTTAGATTTTGATGATTGCCACATCTCTGAAGTTATAAAGTTCTTACAAAAACTTGCTAAAAGTCCTAATGCTAGTGCTATAAATTTAGCCTTTACAAAACATATTACAAATGCTCTCATAAAAGCTAGAGAAGAGAAACTAAAACTTGAAACTTCTATTCCTAGAAAGTTAGAAGATGGTTGGGAGCCCATCATTAAAATGAAATTCAATGACTTTGAATGTAATGCTTTATGTGATCTTGGTGCAAGTATTTACGTTATGCCTATAAAGATTTATGATATGCTTGACTTGCCACCATTGAAGAATTGTTATTTGGATGTTAATCTTGCCGATAATGTTAAAAAGAAACCTTTGGGGAGGATTGATAATGTGCACATTACGGTTAACAATAACCTTGTCCCCGTTGATTTTGTTGTCTTGGATATCGAATGCAATGCATCTTGTCCTATTGTATTGGGAAGACCTTTTCTTCGAACCGTTGGTGCTTGTTATTGATATGAGGGAAGGTAATATTAAATATCAATTTCCTCTCAAGAAAGGTATGGAACACTTCCCTAGAAAGAGAATGAAGTTGCCTTTTGATTCTATTATTAGAACAAGTTATGATGTTGATGCTTCTACTTTTGATGTTACTTGATTTGCACTTTCTGCGCCTAGCTGAAAGGCGTTAAAGAAAAGCGCTTATGGGAGACAACCCATGTTTTTACTACAGTACTTTGTTTTATATTTGAGTCTTGGAAGTTGTTTACTACTGTAGCAACCTCTCCTTATCATGTTTTTGTGCCAAGTAAAGTTTCTATGTTATAGTTGATGTTATATTTGGGATCGCTGCGCAGAAACAGCATTGCTTGTCTGTCACGAATCTGGGCACAAGTCTCTCGTAGAAAATTCGAAAAAATCTGCCAATTTACGAGCGTGATCCTCAGATATGTACGCAACTTTCATTAGTTTTGAGTTTTTCCATTTGAGCAAGTCTGGTGCCATTTTAAAATTAGTCTTTACAAACTGTTCTGTTTTTGACAGATTCTGCCTTTTATTTCGCATTGCCTCTTTTGCTATGTTGGATGAATTTCTTTGATCCATTAATGTCCAGTAGCTTTATGCAATGTCCAGAAGTGAAAAGAATGTTTGTGTCACCTCTGAATGTGTGAATTATTAATTGTGCACTAACCCTCTAATGAGTTTGCTTGAAGTTTGGTGTGAAGGAAGTTTTCAAGGGTCAAGAGAGGAGTATGATATACTATGATCAAGAGGAGTGAAAGCTCTAAGCTTGGGGGTGCCCCCGTGGTTCATCCCTGCATATTTTAAGAAGACTCAAGCGTCTAAGCTTGGGGATGCCCAAGGCATCCCCTTCTTCGTCGACAACATCATCGAGTTCCTCCCTGAAACTATATTTTTATTCAGTCACATCTTGTGTTCTTTGCTTGGAGCGTCAGTTTGTTTTTGTTTTTTGTTTTTGTTTAAATAAAATGGATCTTAGCATTCACTTTGTGGGAGAGAGACACGCTCCGTTGTTGCATATGGACAAATATGTCCTTAGGCTTTACTCATAATGTTCAAGGCGAAGTTTCTTCTTCGTTAAATTGTTATATGGTTGGAATTGGAAAATGCTACATGTAGTAATTCTAAAATGTCTTGGATAATGAGATACTTGGCAATTGTTGTGCTCATGTTTAAGCTCTTGCATCATATACTTTGCACCCATTAATGAAGAAATACATAGAGCTTGCTAAAATTTGAGTTGCATATTTGGTCTCTCTAAGGTCTAGATAATATCTAGTATTGAGTTTTGAACAACAAGGAAGACGGTGTAGAGTCTTATAATATCTACAATATGTCTTTTATGTGAGTTTTGCTGCACCGGTTCATCCTTGAGTTTGCTTCAAATAACCTTGCTAGCCTAAACCTTGTATCGAGAGGGAATACTTCACATGCATCCAAAATCCTTGAGCCAACTACTATGCCATTTGTGTCCACCATACCTACCTACTACATGGTATTTCTCCGCCATTCCAAAGTAAATTGCTTGAGTGCTACCTTTAAAATTCCATCATTCACCTTTGCAATATATAGCTCATGGGACAAAATAGCCTTAAAAACTATCGTAGTATTGAATATGTACTTATGCACTTGATCTCTTATTAAGTTGCTTGTTGTGCGATAACCATGCTTCTGGGGAACGCCATCAACTATTCTTTGTTGAATATCATGTGAGTTGCTATGCATGTCCGTCTTGTCTGAAGGATCTACCACCTTAATGATTGGAGCATGCATATTGTTAGAGAAGAACATTGGGCCGCTAACTAAAGCCATGAATCATGGTTGAAGTTTCAGTTTTGGACATATATCCTCAATCTCATATGAGAATAATAATTGTTGCTACATGCTTATGCATTAAAGAGGAGTCCATTATCTCGTTGTCCATGTTGTCCCGGTATGGATGTCTAAGTTGAGAATAATCAAAAGCGAGAAATCCAAAATGCGAGCTTTCTCCTTAGATCTTTGTACAGGCGGCATGGAGGTACCCCTTTGTGACACTTGGTTGAAACATGGCATTGCAAAGATCCGGTAGTCCAAGCTAAGTAGGACAAGGTGCGGGCACTATTAGTATACTATGCATGAGGCTTGCAACTTGTAAGATATAATTTACATAACTCATATGCTTTATTACTACCGTTGACAAAATTGTTTCATGTTTTCAAAATAAAAGCTCTAGCACAAATACAAGCAATCGATGCTTTCCTCTTTGAAGGACCTTTCTTTTACTTTTATTGTTGAGTCGGCTTACCTATCTCCCTCCACCTTAAGAAGCAAACACTTGTGTGAACTGTGCATTGATTCCTACATACTTGCATATTGCACTTGTTATATTACTTTATGTTGACAATATCCATGAGATATACATGTTATAAGTTGAAAGCAACCGCTGAAACTTAATCTTCCTTTGTGTTGCTTCAACACCTTTACTTTGATTTATTGCTTTATGAGTTAACTCTTATGCAAGACTTATTGATGCTTGTCTTGAAGTACTATTCATGAAAAGTTTTTGCTTTATGATTCACTTGTTTACTCATGTCATTACCATTGTTTTGATCGCTGCATTCATTACATATGTTTACAAATAGTATGATCAAGATTATGATGGCATGTCACTTCGTAAATTATCTTTGTTATCGTTTTACTCGCTCGGGACGAGCGTAACTAAGCTTGGGGATGCTGATACGTCTCCAACGTATCGATAATTTCTTATGTTCCATGCTACTTTATTGATGATACCTACATGTTTTATGCACATTATATGTCGTATTTACGCATTTTTTGGAACTAACCTATTAACAAGATGCCGAAGAGCCAGTTGCTGTTTTCTGCTGTTTTTGGTTTCAGAAATCCTAGTAACGAAATATTCTCGGAATTGGACGAAATCAACGCCCAGGGTCCTATTTTTGCACGAAGCTTCCAGAAGACCGAAGAGGAGTCGAAGTGGGGCCACGAGGAGCCGCCACCATAGGGTGGCGCGGCCCGAGCCCCGGCCGCGCCGACCTATGGTGTGGGGCCCTCGTGTGGCCCCCCACGTTGCCCTTCCGCCTACTTAAAGCCTTCGTCGCGAAAACCCCGCACCGAGAGCCACGATACGGAAAACCTTCCAGAGACGCCGCCGCCGCGAATCCCACCTCGGGGGATTCAGGAGATCGCCTCCGGCACCCTGCCGGAGAGGGGATTCATCTCCCGGAGGACTCTACACCGCCATGGTCGCCTCCGGAGTGATGAGTGAGTAGTTCACCCCTGGACTATGGGTCCATAGCAGTAGCTAGATGGTCGTCTTCTCCTAATTGTGCTTCATTGTTGGATCTTGTGAGCTGCCTAACATGATCAAGATCATCTATCCGTAATACTATATGTTGTGTTTGTCGGGATCCGATGGATAGAGAATACTATGTTATGGTGATTATCAATCTATTGTTTATGTGTTGTTTATGATCTTGCATGCTCTCCGTTATTAGTAGAGGCTCGGCCAAGTTTTTGCTCTTAACTCCAAGAGGGAGTATTTATGCTCGATAGTGGGTTCATGCCTTCATTGACACCAGGGACAAGTGACGTAAAGTTCTAAGGTTGTGATGTGCTCGTTGCCACTAGGGATAAAACATTGATTCTATCTCTAAGGATGTAGTTGTCGATTACATTACGCACCATACTTAATGCAATTGTCCGTTGCTTTGCAACTTAATACTGAATGGGGTTCGGATGATAACCTGAAGGTGGACTTTTTAGGCATAGATGCAGTTGGATGGCGGTCTATGTACTTTGTCGTAATGCCCTGATTAAATCTCACTATATTTACCATATCATGTACATGCATTGTTATGCCCTTTTCTATTTGTCAATTACCCGACTGTAATTTGTTCACCCAACATGCTTTTATCTTATGGGAGAGACACCTCTAGTGAACTGTGGACCCCGGTCCTATTCTTTACATCGCATACAATCTACTGCAATACTTGTTTTACTGTTTTTTGCAAACAATCATCTTCCACACAATACGGTTAATCCTTTGTTACAGCAAGCCGGTGAGATTGACAACCTCACTGTTTCGTTGGGGCAAAGTAATTTGGTTTTGTTGTGCAAGTTCCACGTTGGCGCCGGAATCCCTGTTGTTGCGCCGCATCACATTTCGCCACCATCAACCTTCAACGTGCTTCTTGGCTCCTACTGGTCCGATTAAACCTTGGTTTCTTTCTGAGGGAAAACTTGCCACTGTGCGCATCATACCTTCCTCTTGGGGTTCCCAACGGACGTGTACATCTACGCGCATCAGCATACTTTCAGCAGGTGGATTTAAAATATCAGAAGCATCATTAGAGTTATCGCATATGGGAGATAAAGCATTATCGTAGCAAAATATTTCTTCCAAAGCGGAGGAGCAAAAAAGATTATTTTTATGTAAACTAACTTCCCCAAGCTTAGACTTATCCATAGCATTAGCAGTGATTGCGTTCATACTAATAATATTGCTACTAGCATGCAATTGAGGCTCCATAGGTTCTTTAATTTTCGCAGCACACAATTCATGTCTTAACTCAGGAAATAAAATAAGAAGCTCATTGTTGTCCATTATGCCTAACTAGTGTAAAACAAGAAACAAAAAGATGCAATTGCAGGATCTAAAGGAAATAGCTTCGAGTACTTACAACGGCGCCGGAAAATAGCTTAGTAGCCGAGATCCGGAGTGTGAGTACCTTTTACCTTTCCTCCCCGGCAACGGCGCCAGAAAATAGCTTGATGTCTACGGGTGCTTCTATTCTTGTAGACAGTGTTGGGCCTCCAAGAGCAGAGGTTTGTAGAACAGCAGCAAGTTTTCCCTTAAGTGGATTACCCAAGGTTTATCGAACTCGGGAGGAAGAGGTCAAAGATATCCCTCTCAAGCAACCCCGCGATCACAATGCAAGAAGTCTCTTGTGTCCCCAACACACCAAATACACTTGTCGGATGTATAGGTGCACTAGTTCGGCGAAGAGATAGTGAAATACAAGTAATATGGATGAGTATGAGTGGTAATAGCAATCTGAATAAAATATGGCAGCGAGTAAACATGCAACAAAACAGTAAACAAACGGAGATTCAATGCTTGGAAGCAAGGCCTAGGGATCTTGCTTTCACTAGTGGACACTCTCAACAATGATAACATAATAGGACTACTCTACACCCTTTTGTTGGATGATGAACACCACTAATTGTGTAGGATTACACGAACCCTCAATGCCGGAGTTAACAAGCTCCACAACATTCGATATTCATATTTAAATAACCTTAGAGTGCAAGATAGATCAACACAATTACACCGAGAACTAACATAGCATGCACACCGTCACCATCACACTATGAAGGAGGCATAGATCACATCAATACTATCATAGCAATAGTTAACTTCATAATCTACAAGAGATTACAATCATAGCCAACGCCAAGTACTACACGATGCACACACCGTCACCATTACACCGTGCGGGAGGAATAGAGTACTTTAATAACATCACTAGAGTAGCACATAGATGATATTCAACTAGATCACATAAAGAGAGAGATGAACCACATAGCTACAGCGGAGCCCTCAGCCCCGGGGGTGAATTAATCCCTCCTCATCATGGAGACAGCGATGGCGGTGAAGATGGCGGTGGAGACGGCGGTGGAGATGACTCCGGGGGCAATTCCCCATCCCGGCGGCGTGCCGGAACAGAGACTTCTGTCCCCCGAATCTTGATTTCGCGATGGCGGCGGCTCTGGAAGGTTTTCTCGGGTTTCATCGAATGTATCGGTGTTTTTAGGTCAGGAAGGCATTTATAGGCGAAGAGGCGGAGTCGGAGGGGCCACGGGGCTCCCTCCCCATAGGGGGGCACCCCCCCCTTGGCCGCGCCGCCCTGTGGGGTGGGGCCCTCCTGGCTCCCCTCTGGCCCTTCTTCGGTGCTCTGGAAACGTCCGGAAAAAATAGGATGTTGGGCGTTGATTTTGTCCGATTCCGAGAATATTTCCTTTCTAGGATTTCTGAAACCAAAAACAGCAGAAAACAGCAACTGGCCTTTCGGCATCTCGTCAATAGGTTAGTTCCGGAAAACGCATAATAATGACATATAATGTGTATAAAACATGTAGCTATCATCAATAAAGTAGCATGGAACATAAGAAATTATAGATACGTTTGAGACGTATCACGTATCTATAATTTCTAATGTTCCATGCTAGTTTTATGACAATACCTACATCTTTTGTTCACACTTTATACCGTTTTGATGCATTTTCCAGAACTAACCTATTGACGAGATGCCGAAGTGCGAGTTCCTGTTTTCTGCTGTTTTTGGTTTCAGAAATCCTAGTAAGGAAATATTCTCGGAATTGGACGAAATCAACGCCCAGCATCTTATAATTCCACGAAGCTTCCAGAACACCTGAGAGGGATCAGAGGGGAGGCCCAGAGGCCCCACACAGGTGGCCGGCACGGCCCAGGGGGGGCGCCCCCCTGTTGTGTGGCGGCTCCGTAGCCCCTCCGACTCCGCCTCTTCGCCTATTTAAGCCTCCCTGACCTAAAACCTCGGAACGGGAAAAGCCACGGTACGAGAAACCTTCCAGAGCCGCCGCCATCGCGAAGCCAAGATCTGGGGGACAGGAGTCTCTGTTCCGGCACGCCGCCGGGACGGGGAAGTGCCCCCGGAAGGCATCTCCAGCGACACCACCGCCATCTCCATCAACGCTGCTGCACCCATGATGAGGAGGGAGTAGTTCTCCCCCGAGGCTAAGGGTTGTACCTGTAGCTATGTGGTTAATCTCTCTTCTGTACTCCAATACAATGATCTCATGAATTGCTTTGCATGATTGAGATCCATATGATGAGCTTTGTATCGCTACTAGTCTATGTGCTACTCATGTGATGTTATTAAAGTAGTCTATTCCTCCTGCATGGTGTAATGGTGACAGTGTGTGCATCGTGTGGTTCTTGTCGTAGGTTATGATCATAATCTCTTGTAGGTTATGGAGTTAATTATCATTATGGTAGTATTGATGTGATCTATTCCCCTTTCATAGTGTAATGGTGACAAGTGTGTATGCTATGTTAGTACTCGGTTTATTTTGCAAAGATCTATTATGCTATAAGGTTACTTAAATATGAATGCCGAATGTTGTGGCGCTTGTTAACTCCGGCTTGAGGGAGCTCTTGTAGCCCTACACAACGAATGGTGTTTGTCATCCAACAAAAGAGTGTATGTAGCACAAATGAGAGAAGTTATTTATTTATTATGTGATCAATGTTGAGAGTGTCCACTAGTGAAAGTATGATCTCTAGGCCTTGTTTCCAATACTGCAAACACCGCTTACTTACTATTCTACTGCATGTTTACTCACTGCCATATTTATTTCAGATTGTTATTACCACTCATATCCATCTATACCACATGTGTTTTACTATCTCTACGCCGAACTAGTGCACCTATACATCTGACAAGTGTATTAGGTGTGTTGGGGACACAAGAGACTTCTTGTATCTTAATTGCAGGGTTGCTTGAGAGAACTATCTTTGACCTCTACCTCCCTGAGTTCGATAAACCTTGGGTGATTCACTTAAGGGAAACTTGCTGCTGTTCTATAAACCTCTGCTCTTGGAGGCCCAACACTGTCTACAAGAATAGAAGCACCCGTAGACATCAAGCTATTTTCTGGTGCCGTTGCCGTGGAGGTAAGGTAAAAGGCACTCATACTCCGGTCCCAGGTAACTAAGTTATTTTCTGGTGCCGTTGTAAGTGCTCGAAGGTATATCCTTTAGACTCTGCAATTGCGACTTTTTGTTTCTTGTTCACTAGTCCGGCATAATGGAAAATAACAGTGAGCTTCTTAATCTATTTCCTGAGTTAAGACATGGATTGTTTGCTGCGAAAATTGAAAAACCTATGGAATCTTATTTGCATGCCAGTAGCAATGATATTAGTATGAACGCTTTGAACACCATTGTTACTAATGATATGGAAAATTCTAAGCTTGGGGAAGCTGGTTTTGATGAGCATGACATTTTTAGTCCCCCAAGCATTGAGGAGAAAATTTTATTTGATGATACTTTGCCTCCTATTTATGATGATTATAATGATAGTGGTATTTTGGTGCCGCCTACTATGGAGAGTAAATTTTATTATGATTATACTATGCCTCCTACACTTGATGAGAATAATAATGATAGCTACTTTGTTGAATTTGCTCCCACTACAACTAATAAAATTGATTATGCTTATGTGGAGAGTAATAATTTTATGCATGTAGCTCATGACAAGAATGTTGTATGTGATAGTTATATTGTTGAGTTTGTTCATGATGCTACTGAAAGTTATTATGAGAGAGGGAAACGTGGTTATATGCATCTTAATAATATTAAGTTTCCCCTCTTTATGTTGAGAATCTTGAAATTGCACTTGTGTTGCTTTTCTATGCTTGCCACTTTGTTTTTCATGAATTTATTTGTGTACAAGATTCCTTTTCATAGGAAGTGGGTTAGGATTAAATGTGTTTTAAATTTGCTTCTGATGTTCTCTTTTGCTTCAACTCTTATTTCTTGTGAGAGCATCATTAAAATTACTGAGCCCATCTTAATGGCTATAAAGAAAGCACTTCTTGGGAGATAACCCATGTGTTTATTTTGCTACTGTTTTGTTGAGTCTTGGAAGTTGTGTACTACTGTAGCAACCTCTCCTTATCATGTTTTTGTGCCAAGTAAAGTCTCTATGGTAAAGTTGATGCTAGATTTGGATTGCTGCGCAGAAACAGAATTGCTGTTTGTCACGAATTCGCGCAGAACTCTCTGTAAAAAAATCAAAAAATCTGCCAATTTACGTGCGTGATCCTCAGATATGTACGCAACTTTCATTAGTTTTGAGTTTTTCCGTTTGAGCAAGTTAAGTGCCCCTGCAAAATTCGTCTTTACGGACTATTCTGTTTTGACAGATTCTGCCTTTTATTTCGCATTGCCGCTTTTGCTATGTTGAATGAGTTTCTTTGTTCCATTAACTTTCAGAAGCTTTGTGCAATATCCAGAAATGTTAAGAATGATTATGTCACTTCTGAATATATGAATTTTTGATTATGCACTAACCCTCTAATGAGTTTGCTTGAAGTTTGGTGTGGAGGAAGTTTTCAAGGGTCAAGAGAAGAGGATGATATACTATGATCAAGAAGAGTGAAAGGTCTAAGCTTGGGGATGCCCCGGTGGTTCATCCCCGCATATTTTAAGAAGACTCAAGCATCTAAGCTTGGGGATGCCCAAGGCATCCCCTTCTTCATCGACAACTTATCAGGTCACTTCTAGTGAAACTATATTTTTATTCCATCACATCTTATGTACTTTACTTGGAGCGTCTGTGTGCTTTTATTTTCGTTTTGTTATCTTAGTTTTCTGAATAAATTCATGCTCATGTGGGAGAGAGACATGCTCCGCTTTTTCATATGAACACTCGTGTTCTGCATTCTTACTTTTAATGTTCAAGGGCGAAAGTTGATTGCTTCACTTGTTGTTATTTTGTTGGAATCAGAAAATGCTTCATATGGTTTGGAATAACTTGAAACTTGGCAATTTTTTTGAGCTCTCATAGATCATGTTTAAGCTCTTGCATCATGTAGTTTAATCTATTAGTGGAGAACTACCATAAAGCTTGTTAAAATTTGGTTTGCATGATTGGTCTCTCTAAGTCTAGATATTTTCTGGTAAAGTGTTTGAACAACAAGGAAGACAGTGTAGAGTCTTATAATGCTTGCAATATGTTCTTGTGTAAGTTTTTTTGTACCTGTTCATACTTGTGTTTGCTTCAAATAACCTTGCTAGCCCAAACCTTGTACTGAGAGGAAATGCTTCTCGTGCATCCAAACACCTTGAGCCAAAACCCATGCCATTTGTGTCCACCATATCTACCTACTATGTGGTATTTTTCTGCCATTCCAAAGTAAATTACTTGAGTGCTACCTTTAAAATTTCATTTATTTATCTTTGCAATATATAGCTCATGGGACAAAAAGCTTAAAAACTATTGTGGTGATGAATATATAGTTATGTGTCTTATTTCTTATATGTTGTTTGTTGAGCGGTAACCATGTTTCTGGGGACGCCATCAACTTTTTACCTTTGTTGGACATCATGTGAGATGCTATGCATGTTCGTCTTGTCTGAAGTAAGTGCGATTTCATGATCAAATGGTTTGAGTATTCATGTGTTAGAGAAGAACATTGGGCCGCTAACCAAAGCCATGTATCATGGTGGAAGTTTCAGCTTTGGACATACAACCTCAATCTCTTATGAGAATATTATCTCGTTGTTGAATGCTTATGCATTAAAAGAGGAGTCCATTATCTCGTTGTCTATGTTGTCCCGGTATGGATGTCTAAGTTGAGAATAATCAAAAGCGAGAAATCCAATGCGTGCTTTCTCCTTAGACCTTTGTACAGGCGGCATAGAGGTACCCCTTTGTGACACTTGATTGAAACATATGTCATGCAATGGTAATCCGTGTTAATCCAAGCTAATTAGGACAAGGTGCGAGCACTATTAGTACTCTATGCATGAGACTTGCAACTTGTAGGAAGTAATATGCATAGCACATATGAATTATTACTACCGTTGACAAAATTGTTTCTATGTTTTCAAAATAAAAGCTCTAGCACAAAAATAGTAATCCATGCTTCCTCTCGCGAAGGGCCATTCTTTTACTTTATGTTGAGTCAGTTTACCTACTTCTTTCTATCTTAGAAGCAAACACTTGTGTCAACTGTGTGCATTGATTCTTACATGTTTATTTATTGCACTTGTTATATTACTCTATATTGACAAATATCCATGAGATATACATGTTACAAGTTGAAAGAAATTGCTGAAACTTAATCATCCTTTGTGTTGCTTCAATGGATTTTACTTTGAATTTATTGCTTATGAGTTAGCTCTTATGCAAGTCTTATTGATACTTGTCTTGAAAGTACTATTCATGAAAAGTTTTGCTATATGATTCATTTTTTTAGTCATTATCTTTTGTTAGCAATCTATTGCTTTGAATCACTCCATTCATGTCATATGCTTTACAATAATATTGATCAAGATTATGATGGTAGCATGTCACTTCAGAAATTATTCTTGTTATCGTTTACCTACTCGAGGGCGAGTAGGAACTAAGCTTGGGGATGCTTGATACGTCTCCAACGTATCTATAATTTCTGATGTTCCATGCTAGTTTTATGACAATACCTACATGTTTTGTTCACACTTTATATCATTGTGATGCATTTTCCGGAACTAACCTATTGACGAGATGCCGAAGTGACAGTTCCTGTTTTCTGCTATTTTTGGTTTCAGAAATCCTAGTAAGGAAATATTCTCGGAATTGGACGAAATCAACGCCCAGCATCTTATAATTCCACGAAGCTTCCAGAACACCTGAGAGGGATCAGAGGGGAGGCCCAGGGGCCCCACACAGGTGGCCGGCGCGGCCCAGGGGGGCGCGCCCCCCTGTTGTGTGGCGGCTTCGTAGCCCCTCCGACTCCGCCTCTTCGCCTATTTAAGCCTCCCTGACCTAAAACCTCGGGACGGGAAAATCCACGGTACGAGAAACCTTCCAGAGCCGCCGCCATCGCGAAGCCAAGATCTGGGGGACAGGAGTCTCTGTTCCGGCACGCCGCCGGGACGGGGAAGTGCCCCCGGAAGGCATCTCCATCGACACCACCGCCATCTCCATCAACGCTGCTGCTCCCATGATGATGAGGGAGTAGTTCTCCCCCGAGGCTAAGGGCTGTACCGGTAGCTATGTGGTTAATCTCTCTCGTACTCCAATACAATGATCTCATGAATTGCTTTGCATGATTGAGATCCATATGATGAGCTTTGTATCGCTACTAGTCTATGTGCTACTCATGTGATGTTATTAAAGTAGTCTATTCCTCCCGCATGGTGTAATGGTGACAGTGTGTGCATCGTGTGGTTCTTGTCGTAGGTTATGATCATAATCTCTTGTAGGTTATGGAGTTAATTATCATTATGATAGTATTGATGTGATCTATTCCCCCTTTCATAGTGTAATGGTGACAGTGTGTATGCTATGTTAGTACTCGGTTTATTTTGCAAAGATCTATTATGCTCTAAGGTTACTTAAATATGAATGCCGAATGTTGTGGCGCTTGTTAACTCCGGCTTGAGGGAGCTCTTGTAGCCCTACACAACGAATGGTGTTTGTCATCCAACAAAAGAGTGTATGTAGCACAAATGAGAGAAGTTATTTATTTATTATGTGATCAATGTTGAGAGTGTCCACTAGTGAAATTATGATCCCTAGGCCTTGTTTCCAATACTGCAAACACCGCTTACTTACTGTTCTACTGCATGTTTACTCGCTGCCATATTTATTTCAGATCGTTATTACCACTCATATCCATCTATAACACCTATGTTTTACTTTCTCTTCGCCGAACTAGTGCACCTATACATCTGACAAGTGTATTAGGTGTGTTGGGGACACAAGTGACTTCTTGTATCTTAATTGTAGGGTTGCTTGAGAGGACTATCTTTGACCTCTACCTCCCTGAGTTCGATAAACCTTGGGTGATTCACTTAAGGGAAACTTGTTGCAAACCTCTGCTCTTGGAGGCCCAACACTGTCTACAAGAATAGAAGCACCCGTAGACATCAGTCCACCCCATATGACACCAGGTTGGCATCCTTTTCACCTTGATGACCCTCATCACGACGAGTACCACCATCACGTCTATCACGCTGGAACCTCCACCAACAGACACTAGCAGGATGCCCATGTTTCGTGCAGATTTGGCAGTCCACATTGACATATGGAGTGGGAACCCGATCACGATGGCGTCCATCATCACGAGGACCATCTCTAGGACCATCATCACGACGCCGGCGATCATCATAGCTAGGACGCCTATCATCATATCTGGGGCGCCTGTCATCGCGCCTATCATCATATCTGGGGCGCCTATCATCACGCCTCTCACGGCTATCATCACGCCGGGCACGGTAGTCATCAGGGCGGCGATCATCTTGGCGAGAACCATATGCAGGTGGTGTAGTATGGCGTGCCAAGTTGGCAGAAGAAGTAAATTCATCTTCAGCGGCATCACCCAGATCGTTCATCTGATCAAAGGATTGCAGCTCGCTGAACAAGTCTGTCAATGTGGTGGGGGGATTTGCACGGACAGCAGTCTTCAGATTATTGTAAGTACCATCAAGACCATGTAAGATCGACCAAATCAATTCATCATCATCTAATGGCTTCCCGGCAGCAGCAAGCTCCGAGGCAAGTATCTTCACCTTGGCAAAGTATTTCTCAGCGGACATAGTGCCTTTCTTTGTGTCATTGAGAGCAGAACGCAGCTGTTGAGCCCTGGCCTTTGACTGTGTTGTGGTCAAGGAATTGATAGTCTTCCATACCTCAGCAGATGTCTCAAGACCAAGAACATGAGAGAGCATGTCCGGAGATAGACAGGTTAGGAGGAAGCGCAAGACTTTTTGATCCCTAGCGATCCATGAGTCATATGCAGGATTGTCAATCTGCTCACTCTTGCCATGAGTGGTCACCTCAATGGTTTCTGGCGGTGCCGGGTCTTTGCCCTCAACGAGATTTAGGGCACGAGCACCCCGAAGAGCAGGGACAACCAGGGCTTTCCACACCAAGGCATTCTCACGGGTTAGCAGCTGGGCCGGGGGCGAGCCAAGAGCAGCAGCCATCGAGGAAATCATCGCAGAGGATGATGCCATCGACGAGAGACACAGAGATCTACAGCAAGGAACATCGGCTTGGGAGGGTGTTGTCTAGGCTTTTTGTTTCTGTAGAGATTGTAGGCGGCGGTAGCAGTTGTTGTGCGGCGGCGGTGATTTGTCTGGTTGTCTGGGTTTTTGTTTTGGTTGTGGAGGGCGGCGACAGGAATTCCTGCAGCGGCGTTTGTTGGCGGTGGCAGTCTGTCTGCAACACGCGAGTTTTTGGACGGCGGCGGCGGCGATTTGTTTCTCGGCAGCGATGTCACAGAGAGGATGGCTCTGATACCATATCATTCGCTAGGGTTTAGGTTGGAACGACGTGACCCATTAGGGGCGTCGGCTTCGTGTTAATATAGATGGAACAGCCTCATCGTGGCATTGTACACAGACACAAATACCGTATTGGAGTACTACTCCATATACGTCTATAAGGAAAACAGAAAAAGACCTAAAACAAACTATGTTTAACAGTTCTTGCTTTTACCGTAGTCCCGACAATTCCTGTGAGTAGGAATTCTTCGCCTATCTACGGAGTTATGGTAAAGTTCTTTCATAGGATGGTAGATTTGTGTTCACCACAGATTATATGTTTGGTTCCTTCAGTTGGAGAAATATTCTGATTGTTGACATATTTTCTGGGAACTTCAGTGAAATTTTGTGATACATTGCATACTTAGACTTGATTATAGCCTAATGATCCAATGATGGACAGACAGATCTAAAGATTTTCAAAATGGAAAATTGCTCCACATATCATAGACTGAGATGTACAAGCTTAGCCGGAAAAATATTTGGAGAGAATTAGAAGAATTTTCTAGACATGGAGCCACATAGGATGACTGAGATGTACACGCTTAGCCGGAAAAATATTTGGAGAGAATTACAAGAATTTTCTAGACATAAAGCCACATAGGATGACTGGCAGTTTCAGATTATGAGTATAGTAATTTTGTTTGTAACCGATATATTCAATAAAAAAATCGTTTGCTAGCAATGAAGGGTCCCTTTTGAAATTGTGTGCTCAAATTTGGTACAATGCATATATGTCTTCTCAAATTGTGTTAATGGCCAAGGGAGATTAAACAACTACTAGATTTTTATGTGCGCCTTGGCGCACGATCCCGTAAAATTCGTGTATAAGTGAAAAAGTAATAATAATTTTCTCAGGCCTTACAAAACATATGAAAAAAATTTAATCGGAGTAACAACCTTTTTTATACAACCTGGAAAAAAAGAGAAAATAGCAATTAACATTCATTTATTGTATTCATTCTCATCTCTATATGCTTCCCCAAGGAGGCACCTATATGTTTAAATAAACCTAAACCACTAACCGTGAATGTTACAAAGAAGACCACTCCAAAATACAATATATTTAGTAATTGTTCAGGAGAACGAAGACATGTTTGACGGCAAAAAAGCTTCTCTCGCATGAACCCATCTTTCATAATTTCTAAAATGCTATATTAAGCATATCAATGTAAATCAGTGATTAGTCGCGAGTAGATGAGCACCAGAGTTTTCTCACAACCCTTTTTCCTGTCAAGCTTGCAGTAGCTATAATCTTCGAGTATTTATAATCATTACGTGTATCCTATTTGCGTCCACCAAACTATCCACAGGATTTCTACACACTGAAAGACTCCCATAAGCAGGATAAGGACGGTGAATTGACGCGCAGAACATGATGATGGCCAATATTTTGCCTCCTCAGCCACGTGAGTCATGTACTTGTGGTTGGGCTTCAGCATCGCCTCGAAGCATGCAAATTGTTAGAACCCCAACAACCTACATGATACGACAGTGAATCATACGAGATGGCAAGCACATATATGAGAATGAAAATTCAATGTTGAAAGAGCAGTCTACAACAGCCCAAAAGCAGAGAGATTCTCCAACTATGAAACTACAAAGAATATATGAAGCAGGAGGTAAAATTATATAATCCAAGAAATTTGCATATTTATGACTCGTTATAGCAATTATATGACCCTAGAAATTAAATCTGAGGTTCTCGCTTTGCATGCTGAAACCATATGTGTGCACTACCTTTAGATACACACATATTTTAGACGATGGCAGCGACAGGGATTCTACCGTTTCCCACGCCAAGCTGATAGGCACGTACACACTTTAAATAGTCCGTTGTTAAATGCAGAGTAGAGCTCCAATCTGATGCGAGGATAAAGTGGCTGACTCGAGCATGTATACAACCCTAGCGGTGTATATTTTTTCAGATAAACAATCATGCGAACTCAGAGCAGTGGCATCTCTGCGTTTAAGTAAATGTCAACATAACCGAGAAATTCAGTACAACAAAACTATCCATTTATGCAAATTGAAAATTCTTGAGCTTCAAAGTGCACGTTAAGAAGATGCACTCACGGCGTATCTCGGAAGCTACTTAGAAATCAAGTTTGAAGTTTCTAAAATGCTAATAGGCAGGACAATGAATAAAGCACATCACACAAATAATAGGTAAGAGCAATATAATTCTTGGCTGAATAAATGTCATAGAGCAGAACTGGGATGCATTACAACAAAAATGAATTGCATAATCGAGTCACTTCTTGTTATTGATCAGAAATAAGAACAATTGCCAATAATCAGAGGGAAACATGAAATACTGCAACAATCCAAAAATCTGGACAGCTACGACCAATTCATGCTTTATCCTGTGAAATACAACAACTGGTGTGCTTTTATTGAACCATACAACAGCAGGCATATAAACCACTGCTATATATATTTCTATTGATAAAACATAAATCTGCATGCATAAATAGAGGAGAGCAAACGTGAACATGTACCTTACTGCCTTGGTGGTGCTTGGATTCACACAATATGATAGGCTGAAACCCAAATGGCATGCTTCAACATAACAAACTAACAACCAATAAAAACCTGAAACAGACAGCCTCTTAAAACAATAAAGAATCACCAAAAAACTATATGTATCCATCAGATTCAGATGGCGCTATGTTAGGGTGATGAAACCATGCTCCTGTTCGGTTGTAACAGTAGTTTCCTGGCTACAAAGAGAACTGAAATAGCCATGCCATGCTTATGACAAACCGTACATCGTAGATCGAAGGGAAGAAGAATGTCCACAGTACCTTATATCTTGCAGGGGTAATGTTACTTCTTTGGGAACATGTCCCTACTGACTCGGCACTTTGACTGTGTTTTTTCTCGTATATTTTTCGACCTAGTTCACAAGGAACAATCGGTAGGCAAAAAACAGAGATGTGTCAATATTAATATAGCAACAGCAATGTAAGAAATTGTGGTCTTCATAAAACTGAATGAATACTACAAGGTAGATGCTTGGCAAGCCTATATGAATAACCTATAAAAACATACAATTTGAATTACCATCAGATTGGCAGGCAACATCAGAGGGAATTTTAATCCTGGCAAAATGCATTTAGAAAAAGAATATTATTGTAGGAGCTATCTAATTATTAGAATGAAGAACATATAATCATAGGTGGTGAAACCATAGTAATATAGTGCATAAAAGCATAGCATTGGAACATATCTAGCTAGTAGATGGTTCTTACACATACATAGTCATCAATTCCTTGGCATTTCCCCTCTTAGATTAACAACTGTGATAGCCTAAAGAAATTAAGTCATAGTTCCTTTCCCCTATGTGTTTATCACTTTGAGTGGGAGAGAATAACACATATATATGATGCATATGACGAGGATAAATGATTTTATCATCGATATGATCAGATGTCTAACATGTCTATTTCTAATCATAATATATGATGAATAATAGGGTGTATTGGATCAGCCTTCAGTAGAATTAATTTAGCCATGAAACAACTTCTATTACCTGACATGCAGCCCCCAGAACTGAACTCGAGCCACATAAAACACATACGTTAGGGTTCTAGCTTCTAGGCCCAATATCAACTTTGCTGGCTTCGTACTCAATTAATTTCTGGAAAAAAAAAATAGAAGTTTGAGGGTAAATTGATACGTTATTGCAATTTGTACATAGAAATATAAAGTAGCAACCCGTGTTGGTAGACCTCTTGTTTTTTGTGCTTTTCAAAGTTTATAAAACCCATGTCGATCAGGTATTTCACTAATCAAATAAGAAAACAAACTTTATGCAAGGGAATTGATCAGCTCATGGTCGACAGAGTGGCTGCACTGCTCGTGGTTGCCAGATCGCCACCCTACTCATCCAGCACTAAAATTGGTCAAAACTATGGTTTAATCCAATGTCCCATTTATCTTGTTTAGCAAAATAAACCTGACCCTACAACATGTAGTAGAGGAACTCATATAAGATTGGCTACAATAAAGCTCAGGGAGAAAGAGAGAGATGAGATTGAGACGTCTCCCATCATCCTTGCCATGGCTACTACACTTCCTCCTCCATTGCACTGATGTATTGCTCTCCTAGGACAAAGAGACCAAGATAGAGAGAGCAGTATTCTGGGAACTTACCGACGGATCTGCGAGGTGTTCGGAAGGCACCATATAGTGAGTGAAATCTTGAACAATAATGGATTGAAACAGAGTAGCCAATGTTAAGAAATTTCAGTGGTGCGCCTGCTATGAAAGCCAATCAGTCAATCAGAACATGAAGTTGCAAGGAGTACTAACCTATGTGTACTGATGTTAGATTGCAGGACAACATACCTCAGCGTTCGCAATTCCCACTGCCCCCCATGAGTCCGCCTCAATGCCCTTGCTGGCTCCCTGCCAATCCTTGCACCGGTTGATGCTGCCGTAGCTATTGTTGTCGTTGTTGTCAACCGCACCGACATTCCCACCTGACAAACAAAAATCCTCATGGCCACCAAACACTAATATAACCGATTGAAACATTTGTTCATTGCTACTAATCATGAGAAAGCAGGAGCAAATATAAACAAGAGCAGAGTTGGAAAGGATAATCAAATACCAGTTCATGTTTGATTTATTAACTAATCAAATTATGCAATGGACATTTTACCTTGCCCATGTATATTGAGCAGGAGGCCACCCTCTGCTTCCCACGGCAGAGCAACATCTACTATGGGAAATAAAGTGTAGCTCATAGTTCCTGCAAAAAATGTTTTCTTGCAAAAATGAAGACACTACTAAATCAATTAAGCTACACCAACTTATTCTCTTTTAAAATTTAGACATACCAAGTTGTCCTCACAACCACCTCAGCTCACATGCCAGCCACCACTTCTTCTTTGTGGTCACTGCTAGCCAATGAATCACCTCCTTCCCAAGTCTAATATTTTCTGCAAATATTTTATTTCTTGAGTCATTTCATCAAACATTTTGTGTTCATCAGGCTGGAAAGAAAGGAGGTTAAAAAGTTTGCACCTACTCCAGTGGCTACAGTAGAGAAAGAGAGATGGAATAAGAGGAGGAAGGGGCTCACATATCTGGTCTTGAATTGGAGTCCCTTGTAAAGCGTGAGGGTGTGGACAGTGGACTTGGAGTCATCCCATGATGGAGGCGCACAATGGATAGAGAGAGAGGAGATGCCCAGCTGCACACCAACAACACACCTCCGCTCCGTCTCATCTCCGCCTGCCATGGAGAATGTCTCGCGGCCGGAGGAGGACGAGATTCGCGCGTGGGGCACCTCTACATCATTTACGCTGGCTGGAGAGAGAGAGAGAAAATGAGATGGGTGAGGGAGAGAGAGAGAGCAGAGATGGGCGAGGGTGAGGGAGAGAGGGAAGAGATGGAGGAGGGGGAGGGACGTGTACCTGGGGAGACCTTCACGGTCGCTGCCGATGACAACGATGAGGTACACGCTGCCGCCGCGCTCGGGATCTGGCCGCTGCCGCCGCGCTCTAGGTCGGGCACAGGGAAGGAGGAGAGCATACCTGCGGGCTGAGCGCTGCAGGTCGACCAGCGTCATGCGGAGCGCCGCGGCGGCGCGGTACTTGCAGGCGAGAGATGCGGGTCGACCGGCGGCGGTGGTCGCCATCATCCTCGATCTAAAAGCTCGGACGGCCAGGCGCTGCTGCAGCCGGCTCGGCCGCCGGAGCTCCACCTCCTCCTCCTCCCCAAGCCGCCCCGCCATGCCAGCTCCTGCGGAGGTCGCCCGCGCTGTCCTCATCGCTGGCGCCGATGTCGGCCGCGCCGCCCGTCGCCCGCGCAGGAGGTGATCGGGAGAGAGGCGCAGGCGCTGAGGAGGAGGCGGCGTCGGCGCTGAGGAAGAGGCAGGGGCGGCGGCGCGAGCGCAGAGGATGGCCGGGAGGATGGCGAGGCGGTGGCTGGAGACGGCGGCGGGCGACGAGGGCGGGCGCGGAGCGGGGGCGCGGAGCGGAGGCGGCGGCTGGGAGCGGAGGAGGCCGCCAAACGAGAGGGGATTGGGGAGAGGAGGAGGCGTGCGAGGGATTGGTGGAGCGCTAGCGACGTCGGGCCTAGCGGGCTTTTTAGCGACCCGTGGATAAAATGCGGAACCGAGCGAGGGCCTCGCTGCCCTGGACGAAGTCGACGGCGGGGATCGCGCCACGTCAGCTCGATCGGACGGCCGAAAATCCAAACGCCTGTGAGAGCCCCATGAGGGTGCAGCAATTATACCGTGAGATTCTTGTATAGCTAACTTGACTGTCAAAACAAAGACCGGGCAAGACCAGGACATGCTAGGAAGCGCCCCTCTCCAGCCACTGTTTTGTAGTATTAACTACAACTCTCGTAGTGTTAATAATGATGTGATCAATAACTGGCTGGGAGATTTTGACCATGTGGAAAGAAATAGATAATTGCTGGTAGCAACAATCTTTGTTAAAAACCATGGTGCCCCTCCCCCACTGGGTTAAAAAAAGAAGGTACAGCTGCGACATTCCACACTTTTTAGCTGCATGGTTCAGTTGTCACTACGCTCGTACATCATATTTTTCCTAACTTGCTGTAAGCAATAACACCCATGTATTTTTTTGTGCGCGTCGGTTTTGTAATGCGAGGGGAGTGCACCCATGGTTCAGTGGTGAAGACTTTCATCTCGGTTTTGTAACATTTGCCGCCGGTGACGAAGCAGCGAGCCACCTTGTAAGCGTGAGAGTCTTCACAAAACCAAATCTTACAAGGACGTGTTCTGGCTGAAGGACTTGAGGTATCAATGGAGAGGTGGGACCTTTCTTCCGTAATGCGAGGGGAGTGCGGCAAGGCGACCCCCTCTCGCCGATCCTCTTGGACTTCCTTGTGGATGGTCTCGCAGCGATGTTGGCCAAGGCTAACTCGGCTGGCCACATCCGCGGGGTCGTCTCACACCTCATCCCAGGGGGGGTGACACACCTTCAGTATGCGGATGACACCCTTGTCATGATTGAGCCTTCGGATCTGGGGATTGCGAAACTTAAATTTCTTCTGTTATGCTTTGAGAACATGTCGGGTCTTAAGATCAACTTTGACAAGAGCGAGGTTTTTGTGACAGGGGTCAAGGAACCGGAGCAGCGTAGGGTTGCGCACATGCTCAACTGTAAACTGGGCAAGCTCCCGATGAAATACCTGGGACTTCCGGTGAGTAGTCGGGCGCTGCGGGTTGCGGATTGGGAATTCCAGCCTGAGAAGGTGGGTCACCGGGTTGAGCCTTGGCAAGGCCTCTTTCTTGCCTCGGCCGGCCGGCTTGAGCTCACGAACTCCTGCCTTTCGAGCCTTCCTATGTTCGCTATGGGCCTATATCTCTTACATGACTCCACCCATGCGGCGATGGACAGGTCTCGGTCCCGATTCTTCTGGGAAGGAGTCGGTAAGGGGAGGAAATACCACATGGTGGAGTGGGCCACCGTATGTAAACCTAAACAGTTTGGGGGCCTGGGGATCCTCAACACCAAAACCATGAACATTGCCCTGATGTTGAAATGGATTTGGAAGTACTATCAGAACACAGGGGGACTGTGGGCTGACCTGCTTCGGGCCAAGTACCTCGAGGAAAGGGATTTTTTCTCTCAGGACGTGCCGACTAGGGGATCTCAGTTTTGGAACTCCATACAGAAACTTAAATGGTATTTCAAACTGGGAGCCCGCCATCAGGTCCACAATGGGAAGTGGACCTACTTCTGGCTTGATTGGTGGTCGGGGCGAGGGCCTCTTAGAACTCGCTATCCACTCCTCTTTGGTTGCTGTTCTAACCCCTTCGCCACGGTCCATTCGACTAGGGTGGTCGATGGGAACCCCGGGGAGTGGCGCATCCGGTTCCGCCGGCAACTTGGCCTGGCGGAAAAGGTAGAATGGGATGATCTTTGCCGGGAAATCAATGGTCTCCCGGATGCTGCAGGGAACGATCAGATTTCTTGGACCCTGGAGTCCTCAGGGGAGTACTCCACGCGGTCGGTTTATTGCGGACTCATGCAGGGTGCAGCAGTTACGCACTTCCAGGAGGTGTGGCGGACACGCGTCCCACCCAAGATCAAAGTCTTCTTGTGGCAGCTGATACGTGGAAAGCTACCCTCCTGCGAACAGGTGGCCAAGAGGCGAGGACCGTCCAATGGCCTTTGCGCTCTTTGTGGAGAGGTGGAGGATTGCAACCACATCTTCTTCACCTGCCCCATGGCAGGTTACATGTGGGCCGGAGTTAGGGAACTCCTACACTGCACCTGGAACCCGGCAGGGGTCGGGGATTTCATTGCCTTAGCACAGGGTTTGCTAGGCCCCCTTCGTAGATTAGTATGGTTTACCTTTGCGGCCCAATGCTGGGCCCTCTGGAATATTAGGAACAAACTAACTATTGAAGGGAAACTGATTGGCAATGCAGCTGACACCTTCTTCCACATGTTGCTTTATATGCAGTCTTGGAGGGTTCTGGTCAGACCGAGGGATCGGGCGTTGCTGGACTTGGCGGTGGACGAGGTCAGGAGGCTACATGCGCGGACTAGGGCGACTTAGCACTTTCGACCCGCTTCAGGGCTCTATATCTTTGTATCCTTCCGCTTTGTTCGTGTCGTGCTGGGCTTAGCACAGGACTTGTTTAGGTGTGAGGGGTTTCTATGCTGGCTCCGCGTGTGTGGCGTGAGTCGTGTGGTTGGTTGTAAACTTTGACGATTGGTCGCTTGCTTTATCTATAAAGCTGGGTCTTCGGACCTTCGGTTTAAAAACTTGAGGTATCAAGATCCAAACTATGGCACGACTGGTTACCAAGAGAGCCATTTCGACAACATTGATGTAATCCCCTATGTTCCAAGGTCTGGCATTAACTGGTTGTGTCTGGCAATGATTTTGTTGGAGGCATTGTTTTGAAAGCGGAGACTATCTTCAGGGTGAAAATCTAAGATCTTTGATCGGGCGACGACGGTGTTAGAGCATTGTTCCTTTCATGAAGGCGTCGTTTTTGGAGAGTCTGCATTTTAGGTGTTGTCTTGGTGGTGGATGTATTGCTGTTGTTAGGCCCGAAATACTGTAGCAGGACTTTTGTTTCTTAGCTTTCTTTTCTTTTTTTGGCTGTGTGCATCCGTAGTGCCATTAGGATGGTGCGTTGTTGCAGAGGCTGGATGTAATTGGTATCTTTTAATATTAATATATTCCGGAAAAAAAATGTTCCAAGCCTCATTCCAGTATAGTAGAAGGTTGGCGTTTGGCAAAAGGAGTTCTCTGCTTCCGGCCATGGACTACCGCACTCTTTACATATGATCACTTTTACATGTAATCACTTCATTTAGTGAATTTCATTCTTGAGAATGTATTCGTTAAGACTTGATAGTCTAGAAATATAGATGTCTGATTGAGCAAAACCAACATTTACATGCATGTATGCTTCAACGGAACACATTAGTTTTTCTTCTTCATCCAATCTGGACAGGCGAGCCAAGCAGAATCATGTTATAGACTTTTTAGGGAACTCTGTTGTGAAGGCTGGTTGAGGGCATGGCCAATGCATAGCTCTAGAGGTGTTGCCTTGCAGCTTTATCTTGGTTCGGGTGGTTCAAATTAGGATCGGATAAGAAGGCAGCCTCTACATAAAGAGACAGCATGTTCAGCCATAAAGTGAAAACTGAGTGAAAATATGAGAAAGAAAAAGAAACCAAATCAGTTTTTAAGAGAAAGACATATTAATGGGACCATAACATGGCATGTATATGTCAAAAGTTTTATCCAAACCTAGTTGAGCTGCCTCCATTCACTACAGGAATGGCCGGCTACGCCGACGGCTTTTTATTGGGGCCGTCGGCGTATGGCCCGGCACGGCCAGCCAGCCATCTGACCTTCGGCATAGCGCGGCCGTCGGCGTAGCGATGTCTACGCCGAGGGAAGCCATCAGCATATCTTTGACCCTAGGCGTAGACAGGGCTACGCCGACGGCCACCCTCGGCGTAGGCCATTTTTTAAATTTGTCTAATTTTGTAAAAATCATAACTAATTCACATGATGTCAGAAAAATGCGTATGAGGTATCAAAATGTTCAGAAAAACATCCTCTATCCGTTTATGTCAAAATTGTGCATATTTGAATCATGTACAGTACCATTTTAATATAGAAACAATTCAATCACTTTCTTATATGTCCTCAGGTTCCCGTTTTAACCGGATGGCAATTTAAACGAAGTCAGAAAATCTCGCGGAGCCGCATGACATCATTTTATGTGTCCTAGTAACCACTCCAAAAGATGGAATTGGGATATGGCAATTATTTTGGAAACCCTTCACGAACAGGGCTATCAAGTCCGGAGTTCTACGGCTTTTATGGCAAATGAGTAGGAAACGGCCCGTGACACCGCATAGTTTGTCGGAACGAGGCCATATTTGGCACGTGCGTGGTCCCTGGGATGGGAAGCAAGGCCCCGGGAGCAGATTTCCAATCCGACCCATGGGCGATGGTTTTCTCATTTTCGGGATGCCAAAATGGGTTATTTTTGTGAAGTAACTACATGGGGCGCATTTTAGTATTGCGCGAGACCTCTGTGTAGTGGTAGGACACCGCCTCCACACCATATATCACATGCCATATGTACACGCTAGCTATCTGGAAATCCCTGCGGCTTCCTGCGGTGTCCAGCCGAATCCGTTGGAAACTGACCGGATTTGAACTACGGGTACACTTTCCGTCGCTCAATAAATTCCGGAAAAAATGTTTTTTAGGTCTATAACACATCGCTTTATGTGATAATTTTTGTCTGTTTAGCGTGTTGGCGAACGGTGCACCAGCCCGCCCGATACGGCCATTTCGCATCTCCCGATGGGGTCGTTTTGGCCACATGGCAATTTGGGCGTCATATTTGGATTCCTCTAATTTTTAGATTCAAATGATGAGATGGATGTTATATTTAGATTCCTCTCATTTTTCTGATCGATTTAGACATATTATTTGTGGAATTTCGATTTTCCGATTTAAAGATATTAATTAATCCATATTAAATAGAAAAAAGACCAAAAAATAAAATCATTTTATTGTTATTTGAATTCAATATTATTATTACTTATATATTCATTGTTGTCTACTTAAGTAATTGTTTGGGATTCAAAAACAAAGATGTGTGCATCACGGTTCAAGGGTTAATAGGGTTGATATGCTATTATTATCAGCAAGAGGTGTCAATTCTATAATGGAAGCTCATCTGAATGGAACCAAGAAGTTAAGCGTGCTGAGGCTGGAGTAGTGTGAGGATGGGTGACCAACTGGGAAGTTTAACCATGATTGTAATTTGACCTAATATTAAGTGTACTTAGAGTTAAAAGTGTATTGGGTGAAAGATAAACAAGAAAAAAAGAAAAAAATGTGTAAAAGAAAATAAAAAATTTAAAAGTCTATGCCGATGGTTTTGCGGTCGGCATATAGAAGAAAAAAATTTCGAATTTTTTTTTTTTTGAAGTTTTTTGGAAAAGAAAAAATTTGAATTTTTTAAAAGTCTTTGCCGAGGGTTTTGCCGTCGGCGTAGCGTGCTACGCCGAGGGCCGGGCTACGCCGACGGCGACAGTGGCTTTGCCGAGGGAGTTATACGCCGAGGAGCTATGCCGAGGGCGGCCCTCGGCGTAGCCTACGACGACGGCCAAAGCAGCCTACGCCGAGGATTCCCGGCCCTCGGCATATAGCCCCATTCCTGTAGTGATTGCTCATTGCCTGAGCTTGTTTCTCGTGCTTTTTTAAAAATGACCCATGCAAGTCTTTTCCCTAAATAGCTCGCTGCTTGCGTTGCTTCCTGTGGTTGCTGGAATCTTACGTAAGCCTTTTCCCTTAAGTACTCTCTCAAGAGGGAGACTCACCGCACCGTACCTGCAATGAACTAGATAGAACATATGACTCTGTAGCATACTGCATAGTGCATACCTGGCTTTGGGGGCGGGTACTCATGTCAAGGGGCAGCCCGGGCAGGAGTCCTTGAATCATGCAACCTTCATTTTAAAATGTAAATCGTTTTGGTAGGCTGTTTTAGCCTATCAAAACATTTTCTATTTTGGAACATAGGTACATTATAGGTGAGCACAAGCATCGAGCCAATCCAACCGATGGTTGCACCGTTTTGCTTAACGTGCAGCTGCCTGCTGCATGGAGTAGGTGTGCACATTAGGTGGGGAGATAAATGGATGATAGAGTGCGGCATAACTACATGGCAATCATCCTTGCTAGCGGTGGGATCCGAGGAAAGGTGCTTTCAACGTTGAGAAGTAGGTCGTGTAGTTGTGCCGTGAGATCTGCTCATGGCCTTCCGACGACATAGAAACAGGCCTAGGTGTTGGCCGGCATGTAAGTACATGGCCCCTTAACCTGATTCTCGAAGTGAGTTTGAATGCTATGTCGGCTTTCAAACGAAATTGCTCTTGCGTAGGTGACAACACGTCTTTCTCTCGTGCGACGATGTGCAAGAAGGGCTTCATTCCCTTTTTGGTGACACCGCGCACGTCCTATTCTCTTTCTTCTTTCAGTTTTTTTGAAGTCGTTCCCCTTAGTCTCGTTTAGTCCAGAGCCACCCTCCCATCCCCAAGGAGATCGCCCGTTGGAATTTAAATTTCATGCACCCACTACTCATTGATAGACCGTTATCTAGTCTTCCGACGACATAGAGGCAGGTGGTGGCTGGCATGTGTTGGTTTTAAGGGATATTTCTTTCGCGTGGGCCAAAAGTTGATAGTCTTCATTTTCTTGTCCATGAAGAGTTAATATTCTTTGCATATAAAGTGATGTTCCAGATTAAAAAGATAGAGTGACTTTTTTTGTTCAAATATTCTATAGTAAGAAACATGGCGGTTTAAATGGGTATAGTTGTTTTGGTATTTGCATAGAAATTTTGGATCTAATAAAAACACCTTTGCTAATATGCACCTAATGAATTCATCATTGGGGGCGATCTGATCTGCTGAATCTTGTAAGAATGGCGTGGTGGCGATGTTTTCTCATGTCACTGCCTGGTATTAGACGATGCTAAGGGTGTAAATCTGGGCGATTTACACAGAAATAACCCTTTTGTCAAACTATAGCACAGACTGATCCTCCGGCGAAACTATTTCACCCATCTAACCCTTTTGTGTGGCGCCCCCACACATGCCCATGTGACGCCCGTCCTGCCGGCGGCACATACCCATCCGACGTGGCCTATCGACGCTGAGCTGGTGAGCCGATCCGACATGGCAGCCCGTGTGGCGCCGCTCGCGCCAAAGTGTGGCGCCCGTGGCAAGGGCGCCACACATCCATTTGTAATTGCCCAAAACATACTGTAAGACAAATCGTCTGGGACTTAGCCATTTTGGCGAGGCTCTATGTGTGGCGCCGACGCCACGGGCGCCGCATCTCACAGTGTGGCGCCGATGCCGCGGGCGCCACACAAGGAGCCTCGCCAAAACGGCTAAGGACTAATCGTCCGGAGCCCCTGGATGTTTTCAACCCAAAAGTTGATATATGTTGGCATGTGTGGCGCCGATGGGAGGGCGCCACACAGTGCACTGTGACGCCAGTGGGAAGGGCGCCACACGTTGACTTGTGTTAAACCCATGAAAAATCCTACCATATTCAAACAGTTTTGAATACAACATTGCACTGAATATGTACGACACAGCATAATGGTTCAAACGACAAATAAGGTTCGATGACATCAAGGTTCCAATTACAATAAGGTTCAACGACATGAAGGTTCGAGAAGATCAAGGTTCACACAACATCATGGTTCTGTTGGAGATATGCCCAAGAGGCAATAATAAAATGGTTATTATAATATATCTTTGTGTTTATGATAATGTTTGCATACCATGCTATAATTGTATTAACTGAAACATTGATACATGTGTGTTATGTAAACAACAAGGAATCCCTAGTAAGCCTCTTGTATAACTAGCTTGTTGATTAATAGATGATCATAGTTTCATGATCATGAACATTGGATGTTATTAATAACAATGTTATGTCATTATGTGAATGATGTAATGGACACACCCAATTAAGCGTAGCATAAGATCACGTCATTAAGTTCATTTGCTATAAGCTTTCGATACATAGTTACCTAGTCCTTCGACCATGAGATCATATAAATCACTTATGCCGGAAGGGTACTTTGATTACATCAAACGCCACTGCGTAAATGGGTGGTTATAAAGGTGGGATTAGGTATTCGGAAAGTATGAGTTGAGGCATATGGATCAACAGTGGGATTTGTCCATCCCAAAGACGGATAGATATACTCTGGGCCCTCTCGGTGGAATGTCGTCTAATTAGCTTGCAAGTATATGAATGGTTCGTAAGAGATGACATATCACGGTACGAGTAAAGAGTGCTTGTCAGGAGATGAGGTTGAACGAGGTATAGAGATACCGATGATCAAACCTCGGACAAGTAAAATATCGCGTGACAAAGGGAATCGGTATCGTATGTAAATGGTTCAATCGATCACTAAGTCATCGTTGAATATGTGGGAGCTATTATGGATCTCCAGGTCCCGCTATTAGTTATTGATCGGAGAGGAGTCTCGATCATGTCCGCATAGTTCTCGAACCGTAGGGTGACACACTTAAGGTTTGATGTCGTTTTAAGTAGATATGGAATATGGAATGGAGCTCAAATGTTGTTTGGAGTCTCGGATGGGATCCGAGACATCACGAGGAGGTTCGGAATGGTCCGGAGAATAAGATTCATATATGGGAAATCATTTTCCGGGGTTCGGAAAAAGTTCGGTGTTTTGACCGGAGCTTCTAGAAGGTTCTAGAAGGACCGGAATAGTCCGGAATATTATGGAAGGTTCCGGAAGTGTCCGGGATGACCCGGGATGTCTAAGGAAGTCCGGAGGGTTCCATAATAGGTGCAACCACGTTGCCTTAAGGGAAAAGGAGTCTTTCCTTAATGCAATTTCGGAATTGGCGAAAGAGTCCGAGTAGGACTAGGTTTTCGAACCGGAAACCTATCGGAACTCGGTCAAACTTGGGGGCAGGTTTTTGGACGACCCAAGGGGCTTGGCCACCTATTTAAAGAGGCCAAGGGGCACCCCAAGGGAACCACAAGTCGCAGCCCTAGCTCCCCAAGTCGCAGCACCACCCTGCGCCCAAACCCTAGCTATTCCCTCCTCCTTCTTCTCCCGCAGCGCTTGCGGCGAAGCCCCTGCCGGAGATCTCCACCACCACCGTCACCACGCCGTCGTGCTGGCGGGATTCCGAGGAGGATCTACTACATCCGCTGCCCGCTGGAACGGGGAGGAGGACGTCGTCTTCATCAACACCGTACATGTGACCGAGTACGGAGGTGCTGCCCGATTGTGGCACCGTCAAGTTCTTCTACGCGCTTTTGCAAGCGGTCAAGATCTTCTACGCGCTTTTGCAAGCGGCAAGTGATCGAATACATCCACCACGAGATCTAATCTCGTTAGGCTTTGGAAATCTTCGAGGGTTAGTCTCATGATCTTCTCGTTGCTACCATCTACTAGATTAGATATTGGCTTGTGTTTTCGTTCTTGCGGTAGGAATTTTTTTGTTTTCTATGCTACAAATCCCAACAGGTTCGACAACATATAAAGGTTCGACAACATAAAGGTTTGACAACAAGAACATAGCCAAAGGGAGATCACTACGTGGCAAAGGCTCCCTCCCCCCTCGCCTTCTTTTTCTTAGATTCTTCAGCCAATTCTTCCTTCTCCCTTATGTCACGAGCCAACTGAACGACTGAATCGAAGAAGTGGTGGCGCTCCTCCGTCTTTGCATCTTCCGCTTGAGCTCTTTCCTCCTTGATGCGTTCAGCCTCCCTAGCCACCTCTTCTAGGTGCATCCTATTGGCCCTCTCCCATCATCCGAGTCCGACGCATAGCATCGGGAATAAGGAATGGAGTGGTCCATCTCCTCTTGCGTCCAATATTTATCCAAATCACCGATATTGTTGCCATTCATCTCGAAACCATCATCACCATCGTCATGCTCGTCATACTCATTATCCAACGGAGGTTGTTGGGCAATGGGAGATTGGACAATGGGAGATTGGGTGGCCTCTTCTTGGCTCATGGGTGGTGGACTCCTCTCTCGAACGGGGGAGGAGGGCCGGTTAAGGTCAAGCTCGATACGAGCATCAACCGTCTTGGTTGCAAACAACTCCAAAGCCTTGTCTTGTGACCCGGCAACCGTCTCCTTGTAAACGGACCAACGTTGCTCGGAGTTGATACGCATTGTCTTCCAACGGGTGTGCATTCCAAACCCCACATTATGTCTTCCCTCTAGCTCAACACCATCATTTGGCTCATTCCAATTCAACTCAACCCTCACTTGTGCTACCACCTCCGCAAAGCTAGGGCTAAGGTCAAACACCAAGTCAACCTCTTCAGGGTCCGGCTCTATGTTTCCCTTCAAGAAAGCATCCTTGTCCACATGATGAACATGAACAATTCTTTCCATCCCCCTACCATAATGGGAACAACACATACACACATGTGTTCATTAGTTAGCATAATCAACATAATCTACCCATACAAACTAGCACACCACCATTTCTCCTACTTCAACAACCCTAACATCCAACCAAATGCATCTCCACCCTCAAATCTACCAAATCCACATCTAGGGTTTCACATGTAGATTCAACCAAATACACAAAAACAATGTATGAAAAGAAGGGGAACGGAGGAGATTACCTCAAGGAACGAGTAGGGAACGATCTCCACGGATCTGATGATTTGGTGGTGGATTTGGTGGGGGGGAGGGGGGAGAGAGAGAGCCGGCCGCCTCCTGTGAGAGAAGAAGAACAGAGGGAGGAGAAAGAAGATGGGTCGGGCTAGACGGGCTGGCGCGGCCACACATAAGTGGATGTGTGGCGCCCTTGCCACGGGCGCCACACGGGCTGCCACGTCGGATCGGCTCACCAGCTCAGCGTTGACGGGCCACGTCGGATGGGTATGTGGCGCCGGCAGGACGGGCGCCACATGGGCATGTGTGGCGCCCATGAGAGGGGCGCCACACAAAAAGGTTAGATGGGTGAAATAGTTTCGCCGGAGGGTCAGTCTGTGCTATAGTTTGACAAAAGGGTTATTTCTGTGTAAATCGCCGTAAATCTGACTGATACCAAATTCAGAACCAGGTGGATAATACTCGAGGACAAATTAGTAATTAGCCGCTCCCTATACGGAAACAAAAACGAACATACATTAATTATTACAGAGCAATACAACAATGTCTACCGAGAGAGAGTCAACAATAATCTCTCGTACGTACAAGAAACGCAAATACACCAGGAGTACGACGTACGCGGGCCTTATCCATGACACGCTGAGGCGCGCGGGCCGGACCACCACAAATAGTACGCGCAGTCGCGCGCGTAGGATTTGCTGCGAATACCAAAATCTGGTGTATATTCCTATACAAAAAGGCCCGCAGCAAAGGATCGATACATACCGGCGGCCGGCGACGAGATGCACGGAAGGCTATGACCTGATTGACTCCTTGGACAGAGATCCATATCCATACGGCGGCCGGCCATGGACAATGGCGACACGGCACCACCACCACCAGCCAAGACCAAGAGGAGGAAGAAGATACCGTACCTGTCGCACGATCTCGTCTCCGAGATCCTGGTCCGTCTTCCAGTTGAGTCGCTGATGCGGTTCAGCTGCGTCTGCAAGGCTTGGAGATCCACCGTCTCCGGCGACAGGTCTTTCCACCGCGCGCACCTTCGTCTCCAGGAGCTGTTACTGCTCGTCTCCCCGCACACGATACGTGACCACAGCCAAGTGCACACGGACAAGATCGGCTTGTACAGGTGGGACGACACACAGCAGGGCGCCACCCTGCCCCTCCTGTACGCCACCGACCTATCCTCCGACGAATCCATCGACGCGATCATGGCGCATTGCGACGGCCTGGTCCTGCTGCCCGGCAAAGCAACGGTGCGCGTGCTCAACCCAGCCACGCGCCGCACCCTCACACTACCACATAGCCCGGGTGCCGATCCGCCACGCAAAGGGCCCGACGTCTTCCTCCCCAGGCACCAGGCGTTCGGTCTCGGGCACGACCCTCGCTCCGACAAGTACAAGGTGGCACGTTTGTACTACCGCTCTCTGCTCAGGAGCTCCGCGACAGGCGGCGGGTATGATTACACCATCGGGATGGAAGTGTTCACCATTGGAACCTGCAGTCTATATTGGCGTGAGACAGCGACGCGGCCGCCATACCCCGTATCAACAGGGCAAACGGCGACCTTCTTCAAGGGGTCTCTTCTCTGGACCATTGACGAGCGTATCCTCGGGAACGCCGCACCAGGTTTACTCGGTTTTTGCTTGGAAAACGAGGCCTTTGTGGTGATGTCCATGCCGACACCTCCTTGCTACCCGATGAAAGACTACATCATCAGCCCCGTTTTAGCTGAGCTACGTGAGGAACTCTGGTTGGCTCGTGAAGCCGCCGACATGAAGACAGTCCTAATTTGGATGTGCGACGACATCGAGAACCCGCAATGGGACCAACGGTACACAATCAATGTTTTCAATGTACGGTACCCTTGTTTCAAGCCTATTGCCGCCTTTGGCGATGAGATTGTCTTGAGGGAACAACATCGTTATACTAGACGCTACAATCTTGTAACCAAAACTTCTAGTGACATGTTCTCCATCGAGGACTGCAGGTACCACGATCCAAACACAGGCGTGTTTGGATACCAAAATAGGCAGTTCTCCTATTTTGATTTTATCCCCTACATTCCAAGCCTCATTCCGGTCTAGCAGATGTTTGGGAGTTCCGCGAAAGATTTTGTTGTTCTACCACCACACTCTCTTCTATGCACCCAATTACTTTTACTTTTCTTTTATGTCTATCATTACTTTTTTCTTGTAATGGCTTAATTTAGTAGATTCTCTTCTTGACCGTGTATCTTTTTACAACTTGATAGTCCACAACTTTAGATGTCGATTTAAGTGAAACTGACATCGACTTGCACGCTTCGATGGACCATGTCGTTTTTTCCTTAGCCAAGCCGGGTTAGGAAATGTGAAAGTTGAAGTTCATTTAGTAATCACTTGTAATTTAGAAACCTATATTCAGGATCCCCCACCCCCACACACACACACACTCCGAAGTAGCCTAACAGATTTCTCAATGTTTCAGTGAAAAATTTCGAAAAAATTAGCGTCACAAAATTACACTTCTGGTATACATATGATCCTCGAACAGTATCGCTCCGGAATATTGTATTTCCTAAAATGATGTCTGGGGTTGCATAGCTCACGCACACCATGCATTTTGGGTTGTCAAAAGTAAAGATTGGCCTCCTCCCTAGAGGATGTACGGCATACTCTTGAGCATACACTGCTCCTGCAGAAAACTCAGTGTAAAAGTTATGAAATAGTTCAAAAAAATATTATCAGAATAATATTTGAATTCAAAACACAACCGTAGAATATATGGACTTTGTGAGTACTTACGTTCTCGTCTTCTCCCCGACGGAGGTGACAAGAATTTAGCAAGAGTTTTTTCTTTGACCCTCTGTACAACTAAAAATTAAGAAAACCTCATGTGCTGTCCATGGCACGAAGACTTTGTGGGCCATATCCACGATTCTTGTCATTGCCGGATTTATCTCACGAACAAGCCGTATTTGCACCCAGAGCATACATATTAAAATATCAGAAAAATCAAACAAAAAATGTAGGGTGTACATCTCGAAAGTCGTTTCACAAAAAAATTGTATCGTCTGTAAAAATACAAAATTTGGTGCTCTATAAAGCTCTTCATTAGATATTTTTTTATCTTTTTCATACAGGACATAAAAATATCGCTTTTCTGCATATGCACCTATTATCAAAAATGAATTTCTAATATCTTGCATAGAAAATTATGAATGTTTTTTCTCATTCTTAATGTTGAGATACATATCCTTGTATATCTGGATGTGTATCTTCTATAGTTATGTATAGCGATACATATCTTTGTATTTATTATTGGGCCCGCCTCCTTCCTTGTATAGTCGAGGACGTGGCCTATATATGTAACGCCATATGCACCCAATCAATACATTGTGAGTTGCATCCCTTTCTACATGGTATCAGACACCTACCGTTCCTAACCTAGCGTCGCCGCCCTTGTGCCGCCGCCGCGTGTGCTCCTTCTCACGCCGCGCCGCCGCCGCACCTGCAGTCGCCGCACCTCCCTCCCCAACCCTCGCGCCGTCGCCGTCCCCCGCGTCGTCGTCGCCGCGCCTCCCTCTCCAACCCCCGCGCCGTCGTCGTCCCCCGCGCGCGCGTCGTCATGTCGTTGGTCTCCAACGGCAACAACTCCTTCGCCTACAACCCATGGACGGGGGTCACCGCGACACCGCCCTACGCCCCGGCCTTCACCGCCACACCGCCGCCCTACGCCCCGGCCTACCACGTCGCGCCACCACCCTACGCGCCGCAGCAGCCCGCATGGGACCCGACGCTCTTCGCGGCACTCCAGCAGGCGCCCGCACCTGGCTCTTACGCCGGTGGCGACAACTGGTTTATGGACACGGGCGCCTCGTCTCACATGGCCGCTCACCCGGGTAACCTTTCCCATTTCTTTCCCACTTCCACCGAGTCTCGCATCATTGTCGGTAACGGTGCCGGTCTTCCTATTTATCACATTGGTTCTGCTAATTTTCCTTCTACTTCTAAACCACTGTCTCTTAATAATGTCCTTGTGTCTCCCCAGCTTATTCAGAATTTAGTCTCTGTTAAAACTCTTTCTCGTGACAACTCTGTGATCGTTGAATTTGACGCTTTTGGTTTTTCTGTTAAGGACGCCCGCACCCGGATGGTCCTCCATCGATGTGAGAGCCCCGGCGATTTGTATCCGGTGATGTCGCCTTCCACCCCCGGCGCCGCACCTCGTGCTCTCTCCGCAGGCGTTGATCTTTGGCATGCTCGTCTTGGACATCCCAGTGCCAACACGCTTCACCAAATAATGAGGGGTTTTTCGTTTTCATCTACTAAACAGTCTTCACATAGTTGCGAAGCGTGTCGTCTTGGTAAACACGTTCGTCTTCCATTTAGTCAGTCTTCCACAATTGCGTCTTTTCCTTTTGAGTTAATTCATAGTGATGTATGGACCTCTCCTATCCCAAGTAATTCTGGTCTTCTTTATTACCTAGTTATTCTTGATGATTTTTCTCACTTTGTGTGGATGTTTCCCCTCCGTAAAAAAGTCTGATGTCGCCACCACTCTCACAGCCTTCTATGCCTATGTTTCCACCCAGTTCGGTCGCCCCATCCACGCCCTACAAACTGACAACGGAAAAGAGTTTGACAATGTCGCCGTCCGCACCCTACTCTCCTCTCACGGCACTATTTTCCGTCTAACCTGTCCATACACGTCCCAACAAAACGGTCGCGCCGAGCGTATCCTCCGCACCATCAACGACTGCATCCGCACACTCCTATTCCACAGCCATGTTCCCCCCACCTTTTGGCCTGATGCCTTAGCCACCGCCACCCTACTTGTCAACCTTCGTCCGTGTCGTCCCCGCTGGAACTATGCACCTCATCACCTCCTTTACGGTTCCCCTCCATCCTACGACGGTCTTCGGATTTTCGGTTGTCGTTGTTATCCTAGTATCGCCGCCACCACTCCTCATAAACTCGCCCCTCGTTCCGTTCCATGTGTTTTCCTCGGTTACCCGGCTAACACCAAAGGCTACCGCTGCTATGATCCGGTTTCTCACCGCGTCTTCACCTCCCGGCACGTGTACTTTGATGAGCATTGCTTTCCTTTTGCACAGAGACAGGTGGTCGCCACTCCTCCTTCGCCTACTGATGGTCCCCGGCGTCGACCCCCTGCCCCGGCAGGTCCGCCGGCTACAGTGCCCTCGAGCTCGGACTCGGGCACTACCTCGTTGTCCTCCGCCGCGCCCTTGAGCTCTGGCTCGGGCGCTGCCTCGCCACCCTCTGGGTCACCCTCGAGCCATGTCTCGGGTGACCCCACGCCGACACCCGCGCCGACGCCTGCCTCGACGCCGCCTGCGTCGCCCTCGAGCCTTAGCTCGGGCGCCGCGCCGTCTTCGCGGGGCGACGCGCCTTCGCCGGGTTCATCCGCCTCGACGCCGCTTGCGTCGCCCTCGAGCCTCAGCTCGGGCGCCGCGCCGTCTTTGCTGGGCGACGCCTCGTCTCCGGCTCCGCCTCCGCCTCCTCCGCCGCCGGCCACGGGGCCCCTCACGCGCGCCCGTGCAGGGATTCGCGTCCCGAGCACGCGGTACCCCTCGGATGAGTACGTCTGCACCGCGTCGACTTCCGCGCCTTCACCATCCACGCCATCGCCCCTGCCCGCCTCTGCCCGGGCTGCTCTCCGTGACCCGCAGTGGCTTGCGGCCATGCAGGACGAGTTCGACGCCCTGCAGCGGAACCAGACATGGACGCTTGTTCCCCGACCCCCTCACGCCAACATCATCACCGGGAAGTGGGTCTTCAAGCACAAGTTCCATCCGGACGGTACTCTCGACCGTCACAAGGCGCGGTGGGTGGTTCGTGGCTTTCGCCGGCGTGCCGGCGTCGACTTCACCGACACCTTCGCCCCGGTTGTCAAGCCCGGGACGATCCGCACGATCCTTCAGCTCGCGGTCTCCCGTGCATGGCCCGTGCACCGGATGGACGTCTCCAACGCCTTCCTTCACGGCCATCTCGAGGAGCAGGTCTTCGCCCGGCAGCCCACGGGCTTCATCGACGGCGCCCACCCCGACCATGTGTGCCTCGCTCTCGCGCTCGTTATACGGGCTCAAGCAGGCCCCACGCGCCTGGTACCAGCGCATCGCAGCGTTTCTTCACCAACTCGGCTTCCGCTCTACCCGCTCTGATGCCTCGCTGTTTGTGTACAACAATGGCGCCACCACCGCGTACCTGCTGCTCGACGTCGATGACATCATCTTAACGGCCAGCTCCACGGACCTCCTGCGACAGATCACCGAGCGTCTTCGCGCTGAGTTTGCCCTCAAGGACTTGGGGCCCCTGCACTACTTCCTCGGCATCGAGGTCGTACGTCGCACCGACGGCTTCTTCCTTCATCAGCGCAAGTACGCCCACGAGCTCCTGGACCGCGCCGGTATGCTTAATTGCAAACCCGTGGCCACGCCTGTCGACACGAAATCCAAGCTCTCTGCCACGGATGGTTCGTTGGCCACGGACGCGTCATTTTATCGCTCCATCGTCGGTGCCCTGCAGTACCTCACCTTGACCCGCCCCGAGCTACAGTATGCTGTCCAGCAGGTGTGCCTTCACATGCACGCTCCGCGGGATCCTCATTGGGCTGCGGTCAAGCGGATCCTCCGCTACATTCGTGGCACCATGGACTTCGGCCTCTCCCTCCACGCCTCAACCGCCACGGACATCGTCGCCTACTCGGACGCCGATTGGGCAGGCTGCCCCGACACGCGTCGCTCCACGTCTGGCTACTGCGTCTACTTCGGACCTTCGCTCATCTCCTGGTCGTCTAAGCGACAACCCACGGTCTCTCGCTCCAGCGCCGAAGCGGAGTACCGGGCTGTTGCTAACGCGGTTGCCGAGGTCTCCTGGCTGCGGCAACTCCTCGTTGAGCTCTCATGTCCTGTTGCCAAAGCCACCGTGGTCTATTGCGACAACGTCTCCGCCGTCTACCTCTCCGCCAACCCGGTCCACCATCGCCGCACCAAGCATATTGAGCTGGACATCCACTTTGTTCGGGAACAGGTGGCCCTTGGACACATTCGAGTACTTCATGTGCCCACCTCCCAACAATTTGCGGATATTATGACCAAGGGTCTCCCTACGGCATCTTTTGAGGAGTTCCGGTCCAGTCTATGCGTTCGATCAGGCGACGCTTCGACTGCGGGGGGTGTTGAGATACATATCCTTGTATATCCGGATGTGTATCTTCTGTAGTTATGTATAGCGATACATATCTTTGTATTTATTATTGGGCCCGCCTCCTTCCTTGTATAGTCGAGGACGTGGCCTATATATGTAACGCCATATGCACCCAATCAATACATTGTGAGTTGCATCCCTTTCTACACTTATTACTGTCAATAGAAGCATACATAGCTAACTTCTTCAAGAAACACTTACATACAGTACAGCCGCACAGATATCCACGGAAACGTCGACGATTTTCTCTCCCTTCGCGAAGGTCGGCCTTTTTTTAACGATTTTCGTACGAATTCTCTTTTTCTGACCGGACCTTGCTTCGTATGAAATGACCTGAGATGGCATTCGTGGGCCATATTAGCGCGACGTTGTGGACTTACGGGCTGGGCCTAAACAGCACACATCGAGGAGCGATCCGTATATAGCGACGACTCCTGCGGCGACGAGGCAGCCTCAGGCACGCCGACTCCTGCGAGGGATCCATCCATGGACAATGGCGAGATCGCACCACCAGCAGCCAAGAGGAGGGAGAAAAGTCCGTACATCCCGCACGAGCTCGTCCGGGAGATCCTGGTCCGTCTTCCCGTCGACTCGCTGATGCGGTTCACCTCCGTCTGCAAGGCGTGGGGATCCACCATCTCCGGCGACGCGTCCTTCCACCGCGCGCACCTCCGGCTCCAGAAGCCACGCATGCTCCTCTCGCCGTGTTTGACACGAGAAAAACGTACGGCACGACTCCCGCGAGTAGGGCGGAAGGGCGTGGTTTCTCTCATGCGCGCCGGGATCGGTAAATGAAATAAAGACGCGGGCGTGCCAGTGTATAATGATACACAAAGAAACAAAAGAAATGCGGGAACAGTATTTCATTAATCATATAGATAACAAATACAATTCCCATGTGTTGCGCTCCGTGGCCTACTAGCGCGGCCAGCCTGACTAGGGCGATTGCGGTCTCCTGATTCCCGGGGCCTCGGGAGGCTCCCGGTTAATTACTCCCGCGGGTTACGCCGCGAGACACCTCCGATTAAGCCGTGTGGTCGTCTTCGTCGTCTTTGCTTCACGTCCTGCATGCATGATATGATGGTGGTGTATGTGGGTGGGCAGCGGCAGAGCCCGTGTTCTCGTCGGTACACGCGCCGCTGTAAGCGTGGCCTGTGTTGCGGCCTCGCCCGCCCTCGCCGTCGCGCCTCGTCGGTCTTGAGCGGCGATGATGGGTGTTGTTGAAGTAGCATGATGCAGTCCGTTTAGCTAGGACTTCTTGACGACTTAGCGGCATCGTCGGGGTGCACAAGGGGTACGCCTCGCGGGAGTAAATTATCGGGAGACAGGCGTCGGTGTAAAACCAACACACGCTCATGTCGGCATGGCCGGTGTGGTCGGCGCCGTGACTGGGCCCGACGCCGAGCATACGGCAGTCGGCGCAGCTTGGATGCCGTCTCACGAGGTCACGATGGAGCCGTGTCGGAGTCGCCATCGAGCGACGTCTTGAAGTGGTATGATCCGTGAAGCAGCACCACGGCAACCTGTAGGTCACGAGCATCGCAGTAGAGTATGGCGTCGGCAGCAACACGAGATGCTATCAGCAACCCGGCCACCGCGCCAACTCCTTCACCTGTACGTCCGAGGAACCTGTACACCGTTGAGCCTGTACACCGCCCTGCACCCATGGCTGAGGTGCTCTGTACGCCGGATGCTGGGACCGTGCTTTGAGCATCGGCGTCGAGGAGCCTGATTGCGGAGCTGTTTGTACGCCGCCGCTGTGCCTGTACGCTGGTTTGGACCTCAAGTGCCGCTCTGAACCTGTACGCCGGCTTGACTTTGGGCGCTTGCTGGGCTGCGCACCATCGGCCGAGCCGCACCCGTATGTCGTCGTGGAGTTGCGCCTGTCCGCCAGTCTGTGCAGGGTTGTACATGGCGTCATCCGTGTACGTCAAACTGATCCAGCCGTCTGTGTCGCCGATTGCTGCAGATGCTATTCTCATCGTGTACGTGCTCACATCTAGCCATATGCGGTATATGGCGACGAAAGCACGCCCCGACGAGACATCGATGTAGCAGCGCAGCCGCGTCAACTCCTGCACCTATGCGCTCGCGCTGCTGAGCTCTGTACGTCAAATGCCTTGGTGAACCTGTCCGCCGGGCTGCTTCCAAGAGCTGAGCTGCTCATCGTGTGTTCCGGGCTGCACCTATACATCGAGCCGCTCCTGTATACATGCCGCCGCTGAACTGCGCCTATGCGTCGAGCGCGAGGCCGAACCGGTACGTCGGGCCGCTTCCATGAGCCGAGCGGTACGCCGTGTACCTGTACATCGAGAAGTCGGGGCTGCACCTGTACGCCGGTGACTCCCCTCCACGGTGTTGCCCTCATCAACTCCAGCTCGCCGCGAACGGACAGGTGACGGCGAACTTCGTTGGTGTGATAGACGCGCCGGCCGTTGGGCTGCACGATGGCGAGCGCCATGGCAGCGGCGTCCGAGACACCATCCACCATGCTAGCTGTACGTCCTTTTGCTCCTGGCTTGATGGATGTATGGAGATGGATGAGTTTCTTTTCGCCGTGTACGAGAGCTAGCTCCGAGTCTCTCTCCCGTGCGTCTTCTGCCTCTTTTCTCTCTGCTCTGGTCGATGCGGATCGCTTCTATTTATAGGCGGCCGGCCCAGCATCGAGATAAGGATCGCAGCCGTGATTTCCGAAATAACTTCCCTGATCGTTCAATTTTCTTTCCTCATCCGCACGGCATATCTCTTCAGGAAGTTAGGTTGTTGTTCAAACTTATCTATCTCTAAAACTTCTAGAGCTTCCCCGTGACAGCCGCGTGGGCCGATCAACCTCGCGGCGAAAGCGCAAGCCACGTGAGCTAGACTCGTACGTGCAGAACCCATCGGTTAGGAGATGTACATGCATGTACGTGACCAATGGGCTCCTCATTTGATCAATTGACTTCTCTGGCTGGCGGACGAGCTGATCCGCCATAGGAGTCCATGTACACCTGTATAAATAAAGCAAAGACACGATACATGCATGTATATAGAAATAATAATATTTTTATCCATTTTATTATTATTTACTAATACCATTAAACTGTATTTAAATTGATCTTTGGTACAAAACCACGTCGAACAAATGCCCCCTCGCCGAGTAAAGTTCGAGTGCGAAGCAAATTGAGCTTAACTCGGCGATTTTTCTTTTCAACTGTGAGCTTGGCGCATCAATCCTGTGCAGCCTGAAAACACCGATTATGATCGATGTAGAGGATATTTCTCGCTTGGAGTGACATCTCGAGGATACCCCAGCGCTGATGTGGAATAATGCGGGTACGTACCTCCGCACATGACAGTAAAGGGAGCTGGTCGGGAACGTGCATGGTGCCAGCCAGCCAGTTCGACTTCACCTTCATTCCATGGCGAAATAGCATGCCATGTCCTGAATTTTTTATCAATCTAGTCGCGACCGTGTAGCCTTGCGGTGCCAGCCGACGGGATTGAAGGGTTTCACAGATTCACACTAACCGCACTGGCGCGCTGCACTGCTCCCGTATCCTGATGTGTTGATGTAGATGAGACACCGGTAAGCCGTCGGTGTGAACATCGTTGTGTGGAGGCACCACCTGCAAGGTAAAGAGACGGCCTGCAGCGCTAGCGATGTCGTAGATGAGGTGCGTCGGTGATGTAGATGGACCAGAGATGGAAATGCCTCTGGTGTTATTGATGTAGGTTGGTGTAGAGACCTAACCGAGACTTGTTGCTGGCCTCGCGTATGTACCATTGTTGTTTTTCCTGCAAAAGCTTTGGTGTATCTGCTTGGGCTTAAGGCACGAAGTAGCCAAGAGCGAGAAAATATGCAAAAGGCAATTGCAAGGAAAACAAATTTTGGGGATGTGTTTTAAAATGTTGGCTTTCCCGTTATACACTAGCTATATGTGTGATATCTGAGAAGGCCGCCGAAAGACTTGTCATTGGGAACCGTCGAAAGACCGTGACGGTTACAACATGTCCTTACGTGTACGTGTGTGGAGACGCCGTCTTCGGAGATGCTTCCGAGAGGCAGTAGAATGTCATACTCTAGCCCATCATGGTACCGAGGAGTCCCGCAGCCGGACCATGCCCCCTGCATGATGCCCCACAAACCCAGAGACTTGGGCGTGGTAAGTTGAGGCGGAATGGTTTTAGGACGATGGCTTGTGGATTTCCATGCCTTGTTGAGGGGTGGTGAACGGTTACCTTCCGCCTTCTTTCCAGTGGTCCCTTTGATGCTTCGGGCTATTGGACTTCTTCATATTTGGATATTTGCCCTCTTGTGAGGACGCTTTGTACAGGCCACTTGAATGGCCATGGACTTCATGAGACTTCTTGTACTTCTTTGTGATTTTCTTGGATTGCTTGAACTTCTTTGGGATTCTTCGTTGCTTGGACTTTTTCGAGATTCTTCGTTGCTTGATGGGGGACCCACCTTGAGAACTTGGAAGGCAACCACTCACCTTGGTGGACTAAAGAACCCTCCGGCACTTTATCTGGAGCTTATGGTGGCACACCCCAGGGTTGTCACGCGGCTTCGCACCCAGTCCAACTTGCGTCGGTCAGGCGGCCGTTCAATGATCTTTTCCTAAGGGGCTTCACTGGGGCGTGAGCCTCTGTGAGCGAGTGGCCCGCCGGGAAGCATAGGGGCGCGGAGCCCCGGTACGATGAAGTGCCCAAGTAATCTTCTCCACTGCCTTCAGAAGCATACACTTGGTACGTGTCGTGATTTGCGGGTGTGTTGGTTGCCTTGTTTGCAACACCTTGTGCTGCCCTCCGACGAGTCCTAAGGCAGCCCAATCTTCAATCACCAGCATGGGGTATGTTGAGGGAAAGCCTTTTTTTTGAAAATGGGGAAATGAATATCCACGCTATGCATATTTGAATGCACCATGGATCCGAGCCGACTGAAAAAGTTCCCCATCACAAGAAACGCCAAAGAAAAGAAAAAAAATGGCAACGGAAGAGGCAAATTTCAACAAAAATACTTCTTGAGGAACCTTCCGTTGATTGGGGGCATAGGCCGGGATCCTTGAGAATCAACCAGCTGGTATGCACCCCCGTCGTAGACTTGTTCGATGGCGTAGGGCCCTTCCCACTTTGGCTCGAACTTCCCCTTCGTCTTGTGCGTGACAACGATAGGGCGCCTTAGCACAAGGACTAGTTCACCTTTTCGGAACACGCGATGCTTGACGAGCTTGTCGTAGGCTCTCACCATGTTCTGGCGATAAAGCTCCAAGTTCTGCAGGGCATAAAGACGCTCCTCCTCGAGGGCGTCGAGCTCCTGGAATCGCAGGTGTACCGTGACGCGGTACGCCCATAAAGACTCGAAGAGACGGTCATGCCAGTCTCTTCTATGTCTTGTCACCGTCTTCTTGAGTATCTTGCCGAGCGTCTTGTTGAAGGCTTCAATGGCTCCATTGGCTTGAGGGTAGTAGCCGGTGGAGTAGTTCCACTTGATCTTGTACTTCGCCATGAACCTCGTACATCTTCTTGGACTTGAAGGCTTTGGCGTTGTCCGAGGTGATGCGGTGTGGAATCCCAAAGCGATATATAATATTTCGCTCTAGGAAGTTGATGACGTTGTCGCTCTTCACCTCCCGTAGCGGGACAGCTTCCGCCCATTTGGAGAAGTAGTCCGTCGCTGCAAGGATAAAACGATGGCCCCTCGAGGAAGGTGGATCGATTGGGCCGATGACGTCGATTCCCCAGGCGTCAAATGGCCAGGAGGGGACAGTGGGGTGCAGGGGAACCGGCGGTTGATGCTTGAAGTCGCCGTGGATTTGGCAGCCGTGGCATGACTTGGCTACCCGAAGGCAGTCCGTCATGATACCGGGCCAATAGTACCCGGCTAAGCGTATGCCGTGGTACATCTTTGCTCCGCCTTGGTGTCCGCCGCGGACTCCGTGGTGCATTTCCTGCAAAATCTTTTCAGCCTCACCTCGGTTGACACACCTAAGTAGGATCTCCTGCCCATGAGACCGTTTGTATAAGACACCGGCCTTATAGACGTAGGAGGGCAATCGTCTTTGGAGTTGGCGCCTCTTGACGGGGTCGTCGGGGAGGCTGCCGTGCTTGAAGTAGTCGAGGAAGGGCTGCAGCCACTCATCCTCATCCACCACGTTTGTCGTGATGGTGTTTACTTCATACTCCGGCGGGATGAGTTCCAGAACAGCGGGAAGAAGCCACCTTTCTTCGACCGTCACCTGCATGGATTTATCATCTGGAAGCACCAGTGCTGCCGCTAGTTTCGCCAAGGCGTCTGCAGGCGCATTTCTGCTTCGTGGCACATGGAGAACTTCAATCTGGAGAAACTTCCCCATGAGATTCCAGGCCGCATTGTAGTACGGCACCAGTTCAGGCTTGCGTACTTCATAGATGCCGTTGACCTGCCTGACGATGAGCTGGGAATCTCCATAGGCCCGTAAAGAACGGACATCCATGGAGAGAGCCAGGAGGAGGCCGAAGATGAGTGCCTCGTACTCCGCCTCGTTGTTAGAGCACTCCTCCTTGAGAAGGGAGAAGGAGTGATACATCACCTCCCCTCGTGGAGTCTTGAACACCGAGTCCTGCGCCGGCTCTTCGTCTTGGGGTTCCGTCCGAATTGGCCTCCGTACGGGAAGCACCGTCGAAGTAGAGCTCCCATGGACCTTCGAGCTCGGCGGTGAACACCTCCTCATCAGGAAGGTTGGTGATGAGCGGGGAGTCCTCCGGGACGGGGTGCGCTGCAAGGAAATCTGCCAAGGCTTGCCCCTTGATTGCTTTCTGGGGGACAAAGGTTAGGTCAAACTCCATCATGAGGAGCGCCCATTTTCCTAGTCGCCCCATCAACGCAGGCTGACTTAGTACGTACCTTATAGGGTCCGCTCTTGCAACGAGCTGGATTTGCAGCGCTAGCATGTAGTGTCTCAACTTCTTCAAGGAGAAAATTAGCGCCAAGCATAACTTCTCTATTGGGGAGTAGTTCCGCTCGGCACCCACCATGGTGCGGCTTAGGTAGTAGCAAGCCACCTCCTTCCCTCTTGATGTCGTCGAAGCCTCTTTGACAAGCTTCATCCCATACGAACGGAGCTCCTTTCTTCATAAGGCTTGAGAAGGGCTGAATGCGTCCGGAGAGGTTGGAGATGAAACGACGAATGTATGCTAGCTTCCCCTGCAAGGCCCGCAACTCCTTGAGATTGCAGGGTGGTGGCATGTTGAGGATGGCCTTGATCTTCTTGGGCTCGATCTCTATGCCTCGGTGGTGTACGATGAAGCCGAGGAAGAGCCCTGATTGCACGGCGAAGGCGCATTTCAGCGGGTTCATCTTGAGCCGGTGTCGACGTAGACGCTCAAAGACAACCCGCAGGTCCTCCTTGTGATCTTGGCGTTCTTTGGTCTTGACCACCATATCGTCGACGTAGCATTCCACCGACTGATGGATGAGGTCTCCGAGTATGTACGTCATGGCGCGTTGGTATGTTGCACCTGCATTCTTCAAGTCGAATGGCATGACGGTGTAGTAGAAGTTACCCTTCGGGGTCCTGAACGCGGTGTCGATGGCGTCTTCTGGGTCCATCTTGATCTGATTATAGCCGGACGAACCATCCATAAAGGACAGTGCGCCGTGGCCCGTGGTGGAGTCGACGACCATCTCCGTGATGGGCAAGGGAAAGTCGTCCTTGGGGCATGCTCGGTTTAGGTCGCGGAAGTCCTGGCAGACCCGTACTCGACCATTCTTCTTCTCCACGGGCACGATATTTGCGAGCCACCGGGTGTATTTGGCCTCCTTGATGAAACCTGCAAGGATAAGTTTGTCTACCTCGGCGATGACCTGGTCTTCAAACTCTGGACGTAAGCGTCGCGGAGGTTGCTTGACCGGACGGTGATATGGGTCAATCGCCAGCTTGTGAGTGGCGACACGAGGGTCAAGGCCCGGCATCTCCTTGTAGTTCCAGGCAAAGCAATCCCTGTACTCCATCAGAAAGCATCGATAGCCTTCTCGCTCCTCTTCCGTTAGCGTGGCGCTAACAAAAGTTGGGCGTGGATCATCTTCCGTCCCAAGGTTGACTTCAACGAGCTCGTCGACGGTGGGTTGTCCACCATCTTCTAACTCTGGTGGAGCTGATGTGGACCCGAGCTCCTCCTCTACCTCCGATGGCTCACCGTTGCGGTAGCTTTGTCGGTGAAGACCGCGATGTGAAGTTTCAGCGTCGTCCCCTGAAGAGACAAAAGTAGCATGGCAAGTGACTCGTGAGCCCTCCTCCTCCTCGTCGGATCCTTCGAGGTTGATGTAGCCAAGCCCGAACTTGGGACGAGCCTTGTGCTTCCTTTTGATGAGATCTTCTGCTTGCCTCCACCACTCCTCGCACACCGCGGGTGGTGGGGGTATTCTGTTGTTTCGCTGAAGAGTAAAGCCGGCTTTCTCCATCAAGCGAGCCATCTTGGGCTCAGCCTTCATAGTGGATAGCGCTTCTTCTGTATCACCGCGAGGTTGAGGAAGTTCAAATATAGAATCACAATGTTGTACCTGCGGAACTTGAGCTCCCCTTGCGACTTCCTCCATTTCTTGTATTCTTCTCCTAACCACCCCTCCTTGCGCGGGCATGTGCTCGTCCTTTCGGGCGCCGCGTGCCCGCAGCGTGATGGGCGCCGGCGCATCACTGCTGCCGATAGGCACTTTTGAGTTCATCTGGGCACCTCAATGTGATTGTTGTCGGTGATGGTAATCTCGCCTTCAATAGTAACGGTGCCGATGAGGTAGGTGTCGAAGAGCCTGCCCCCGGCGAGGTTGGAGTAGAACCTCCCGCCCCCGGCGGGAAGGAGTGCTTGAATTGATGTTGCGCTGTTGAGGAAGATCGTCTATGCCCGGCATGTTTGCGACTCCGGGAGGAAGCGCCTGTACGTCGGCCGGAGAACACGGCATGATGAGGCGCCTTGTCTCCGCTTCGGATGTGACACCTGGTTTGACTAAAACGTCAACCGCCGGTGTTGTACGCCCCATCTTCCGGTCGCTATCTTCGACGGGGAAGTAGTACTTCGCATCCGCATGATGTGACTCCTGGACGGTGTAGGGGTTGGTGTTGCCAATGATGCGTTGCTGTGTGCCGTTGCCGTCGAGGAACTTCGGGCATTGGTGAAGAGTAGAAGGCACCACGCGATACTTATGTATCCATGGCCTCCCCAAGAGGGCCGAGTAAGAGGTGTTCGCTTCGATGACGAAGAACCGCACCTTGAAGCTGAAAGTTGACATTTGGATTTTTACCGTGATGGCGCCCAACGTCGGCTTTCCTTGGTTGTCGAAGCCGCATATCATCACATCTGTGGACTCCAAGTCTTCTTCCGTGAAACCGGCCCGCTTCAAGCTCCGGAGGGGCAAGATGTTTACCGCAGATCCCGGGTCGATGAGGATCCGACGAAGGTATGCAACGCCAATGTTTCCCTCCACATAGAGCGGACGATTGTGGGCGCCATCTTCTATGAGGTTGTCCTCTTCGTCAAACGTGATCTCATTCACGAATAAGGGGTTGGAGAAGAGGCGGTGTTTTGCCATGCACACCTCGTAGAGTTCCGGAGCTTGGAGCGCCTTGACAAGGGCTTCACGAAGGTCCGGGACCATCATGAGTGCATCATGCACACTGATACGTCTCCAACGTATCGATAATTTCTTATGTTCCATGCTACTTTATTGATGATACATACATGTTTTATGCACATTATATGTCATATTTATGCATTTTCTGGAACTAACCTATTAACAAGATGCCGAAGAGCCGATTCTGTCGTTTTCTGCTGTTTTTGGTTTCGAAATCCTAGTAAAGAAATATTCTCGGAATTGGACGAAACTTTCGCCCGGGGTCCTATTTTTGCACGAAGCTTCCGGAAGACCGAAGACCTAACGAAGTGGGGCCACGAGGCAGCCGGGGGGTGGCCGGCGCGGCCCGGGCCCTGGCCGCGCCGACCTAGCCCCTGGGCCCCTCGTGTGGCCCCTCGCGTTGACCCTCCGCCTACTTAAAGCTTCCGTCGCGAAACCCCCAGGACCGAGAGCCACGATACGGAAAACCTTCCAGAGACGCCGCCGCCGCGAATCCCATCTCGGGGGATTCTGGAGATCGCCTCCGGCACCCTGCCGGAGAGGGGATTCATCTCCCGGAGGACTCTACACCGCCATGGTCGCCTCCGGAGTGATGAGTGAGTAGTTCACCCCTGGACCATGGGTCCATAGCAGTAGCTAGATGGTCGTCTTCTCCTTGTTGTGCTTCATTGTTGGATCTTGTGAGCTGCCTAACATGATCAAGATCATCTATATGTAATTCTATATGTTGTGTTTGTCGGGATCCGATGGATAGAGAGTACTATGATTATGGTGATTATCAATCTATTGTTTATGTGTTGTTTATGATCTTGCATGCTCTCCGTTACTAGTAGAGGCTCGGCCAAGTTTTTACTCTTAACTCCAAGAGGGAGTATTTATGCTCGATAGTGGGTTCATGCCTCCATTGAATCCGGGACGAGTGACGGAAAGTTCTAAGGTTGTGGATGTGCTGTTGCCACTAGGGATAAAACATTGATGCTATGTCTAAGGATGTAGTTGTTGATTACATTACGCACCATACTTAATGCAATTGTCCGTTGCTTTGCAACTTAATACCGGAGGGGTTCGGATGATAACCTGAAGGTGGACTTTTTAGGCATAGATGCAGTTGGATGGCGGTCTATGTACTTTGTCGTAATGCCCAATTAAATCTCACTATATTTATCATATCATGTATATGCATTGTTATGCCTTTCTCTATTTGTCAATTGCCCGACTGTAATTTGTTCACCCAACATGCTTTTATCTTATGGGAGAGACACCTCTAGTGAACTGTGGACCCCGGTCCTGTTCTTTACATAGCATACAATCTACTTGTTTTACTGTTTTCTTTGCAAACATCTTCCACTCGATACGTTTAATCCTTTGTTACAGCAAGCCGGTGAGATTGACAACCTCACTCGTTTCGTTGGGACAAAGTACTTGGGTTGTGTTGTGCAGGTTCCGCGTTGGCGCCGGAATCCCTGGTGTTGCGCCGCATCACATTTCGCGACCATCAACCTTCAACGTGCTTCTTGGCTCCTACTGGTTCGATTAAACCTTGGTTTCATACTGAGGGAAACTTGCTTCTATACGCATCATACCTTCCACTTGGGGTTCCCAACGGACGTGTGCATCTACGCGTATCAAGCTAAATTTCTGGCGCCGTTGCCGGGGATCTGAAGAAAAGTTACACCGCAAAGATTTCTATCTCCCACGTCAACTGCACGCCAGCAGCTAAATTTCTGGCGCCGTTGCCGGGGAGATCAAGACACGCTGCAAGGGGAGTCTCCACTTCTCAATCTCTTTACTTTGTTTTTGTCTTGCTTTATTTTATTTACTACTTTGTTTGCTGCACCTAAACAAAACAAAAAAAATTAGTTGCTAGTTTTACTTTATTTACTGTCTTGCTCTCTATATCGAAAACACAAAAAAATTAGTTACTTGTCTTTACTTTATTCGCCTTGTTTACTTTTTGCTTATTGCATCATGTTTCCTTTTAATTTCACCACAAAAGACATACCGGTAGGACGTGGGTCCATAGTTGGGAGAAATAATATAGAAGAATTTTTCAATCATGTTAGTATTACTCGAAGACTTTGAAGATAGACACTTGGTAGAACTTGCTCCTACCTATGAAATTGCTGCTGCTGCTTTAGTTCGCATGTTGGAAACTAAATTTGTTAATCTCAATCCTATAATCCAACACATGTTTCTTACACTTGGTGATATGGAAGAAGGGGAAAAGAAAGATTTTGTTTTAGAAACCCTTCTTAGAGAATTTGGTGGTCTAGCAAGAGAGGCTAGAAAGGTTTTTGCTAAGTTTAATATGCTAGGTTCTCATACCAATTTTATTGGTCTTCTTGAAAAAATGGACATGGATAGGATAAGGTACACTAATAACATTAATGATGGTGGGGAAATCAAAGCACCAATACCATGTAAACTCCTAGCTATGAATGATGCGCTAGAAAATAACTATGCTTGGCTTGTTCCTGAAAATTTGTTCGATGAGAGTAGCCAGCCTAAGACTAATGAAAAGGGAGACGCTAAAACTTATATATCAAATATACTATGCTTGGTTGAGAAAACTCCCAACACCCCTGGTAATGATGTTGATGCCTCATCTCTCGATGTTACTTGATTTGCACTTTCTGCGCCTAGCTGAAAGGCGTTAAAGAAAAGCGCTTATGGGAGACAACCCATGTTTTTACCTACAGCAATTTTTTGTTTTGTTGAGTCTTGGAAGTTGTTTACTACTGTAGCAACCTCTCCTTATCATGTTTTGTGCCAAGTAAAGTTTCTATGTCAAAGTTGATGTTATATTTGGGATCGCTGCGCAGAAACAGCATTGCTGTCTGTCACGAATCTGGGCACAGTTCCCTGTAGAAAATTCGAAAAAATCTGCCAATTTACGAGCGTGATCCTCAGATATGTACGCAACTTTCATTAGTTTTGAGTTTTTCCATTTGAGCAAGTCTGGTGCCATTACTAAATTCGTCTTTACGGACTGTTCTGTTTTTGACAGATTCTGCCTTTTATTTCGCATTGCCTCTTTTGCTATGTTGGATTTATTTCTTTGATCCACTAATGTCCAGTAGCATTATGCAATGTCCAGAAGTGAAAATAATGATTGTGTCACCTCTGAATGAGTGAATTATTAATGATGCACTAACCCTCTAATGAGTTTGCTTGAAGTTTGGTGTGAAGGAAGTTTTCAAGGGTCAAGAGAGGAGAATGATATACTATGATCAAGAGGAGTGAAAGCTCTAAGCTTGGGGATGCCCCCGTGGTTCACCCCTGCATATTTTAAGAAGACTCAAGCGTCTAAGCTTGGGGATGCCCAAGGCATCCCCTTCTTCATCAACAACATCATCAGGTTCCTCCCCTGAAACTATATTTTTATTCAATCACATCTTGTGTTCTTTACTTGGAGCGTCGGTTTATTTTCGTTTTTGTTTTTGTTTGAATAAGATGGATCCTAGCATTCACTTTGTGGGAGAGAGACACGCTCCGCTGTTGCATATGGACACATGTGTCCTTAGGCTTTACTCATAATGTTCAAGGCGAAGTTTCTTCTTCGTTAAATTGTTATATGGTTGGAATTGGAAAATGCTACATGTAGTAATTCTAAACTGTCTTGGATAATGTGATACTTGGTAATTGTTGTGCTCATGTTTAAGCTCTTGCATCATATGCTTTGCACCCATTAATGAAGAAATACATAGAGCTTGCTAAAATTTGATTTGCATATTTGGTTTCTCTAAGGTCTAGATAATATCTAGTATTGAGTTTTGAACAACAAGGAAGACAGTGTAGAGTCTTATAATGTTTACAATATGTCTTTTATGTGAGTTTTGCTGCACTTGTTCATCCTTGAGTTTGCTTCAAATAAACCTTGCTAGCCTAAACCTTGTATCGAGAGGGAATACTTCTCATGCATCCAAAATCCTTGAGCCAACTACTATGCCATTTGTGTCCACCATACCTACCTACTACATGGTATTTCTCCGCCATTCCAAAGTAAATTGCTTGAGTGCTACCTTTAAACAATTCAAAATTTATCATCTCTTATTTGTGTCAATGTTTTATAGCTCATGAGGAAGTATGTGGTGTTTTATCTTTCGATCTTGTCATTTACTTGGACGGACTTTCACAATGGACTAGTGGCTTCATCCGCTTATCCAATAACTTTGCATAAAGAGTCGGCAAAGGGGTTCCCAGCCCCAATTAATTAACTTCACTAATAATTCTCTTCACATGTTTTGCTCTGATTTATCAGTAAGCAACTTAATTTTGCAAATAGACACTCCTCCATGGTATGTGAAAGGTTGGACGGCACCCGATGGAATCGGTTAGCCATGGCTTGAGAAAGCAAAGGTGGGGAGGAGTGTCATCATAATAAAATTAAAATAAAAAGGCACTCCTTCATGGTATGAGATTGTTGGCAGGCACCCGATGGAATCGGTTAGCCATGGTTTGTGAAAGAAAGGTTGGAAGGAGTGCCACCCCACTAAAATACATGTGTAAACAAAAGAGAAGAGGGATGATCTACCACGGTGGTAGAAATAACGTCCTTCATGGGAGCCGCTCTTGAAAGTCTGGTTGATAAGGTAGTTAGAGTACCCATTACCATTCGTTGACAACAACAAACACCTCTCAAAACTTTACTTTTATGCTCTCTCAATGTTTTTAAAACCAAAGCTCTAGCACAAATACAGCAATCGATGCTTTCCTCTTTGAAGGACCTTTCTTTTACTTTTATTGTTGAGTCAGTTTACCTATCTCCTTCCACCTAAGAAGCAAACACTTGTGTGAACTGTGCATTGATTCCTACATACTTGCATATTGCACTTGTTATATTACTTTATGTTGACAATATCCATGAGATATACATGTTATAAGTTGAAAGCAACCGCTGAAACTTAATCTTCCTATGTGTTGCTTCAACACCTTTACTTTGATTTATTGCTTTATGAGTTAACTCTTATGCAAGACTTATTGATGCTTGTCTTGAAATACTATTCATGAAAAGTCTTTGTCATATGATTCACTTGTTTACTCATGTCATTACCTTTGCTTTGATCGCTGCATTCATTACATATGTTTACAAATAGTATGATCAAGATTATGATGGCATGTCACTTCAGAAATTATCTTTGTTATCGTTTTACCTGCTCGGGACGAGCAGTAACTAAGCTTGGGGATGCTTGATACGTCTCCAACGTATCGATAATTTCTTATGTTCCATGCTACTTTATTGATGATACCTACATGTTTTATGCACATTATATGTCATATTTATGCATTTTCTCGGAACTAACCTATTAACAAGATGCCGAAGAGCCGATTCTGTCGTTTTCTGCTGTTTTTGGTTTCGAAATCCTAGTAAAGAAATATTCTCGGAATTGGACGAAACTTTCGCCCAGGGTCCTATTTTTGCACGAAGCTTCCAGAAGACCGAAGACCTAACGAATTGGGGCCACGAGGCAGCCAGGGGGGTGGCCGGCGCGGCCCAGGCCCTGGCCGCGCCGACCTATCCCCTGGGCCCCTCGTGTGGCCCCTCGCGTTGACCCTCCGCCTACTTAAAGCTTCCGTCGCGAAACCCCCAGTACCGAGAGCCACGATACGGAAAACCTTCCAGAGACGCCGCCGCCGCGAATCCCATCTCGGGGGATTCTGAGATCGCCTCCGGCACCCTGCCGGAGAGGGGATTCATCTCCCGGAGGACTCTACACCGCCATGGTCGCCTCCGGAGTGATGAGTGAGTAGTTCACCCCTGGACCATGGGTCCATAGCAGTAGCTAGATGGTCGTCTTCTCCTTGTTGTGCTTCATTGTTGGATCTTGTGAGCTGCCTAACATGATCAAGATCATCTATATGTAATTCTATATGTTGTGTTTGTCGGGATCCGATGGATAGAGAGTACTATGATTATGGTGATTATCAATCTATTGTTTATGTGTTGTTTATGATCTTGCATGCTCTCCGTTACTAGTAGAGGCTCTGGCCAAGTTTTTACTCTTAACTCCAAGAGGGAGTATTTATGCTCGATAGTGGGTTCATGCCTCCATTGAATCCGGGACGAGTGACGAAAGTTCTAAGGTTGTGGATGTGCTTGTTGCCACTAGGGATAAAACATTGATGCTATGTCTAAGGATGTAGTTGTTGATTACATTACGCACCATACTTAATGCAATTGTCTCGTTGCTTTGCAACTTAATACCGGAGGGGGTTCGGATGATAACCTGAAGGTGGACTTTTTAGGCATAGATGCAGTTGGATGGCGGTCTATGTACTTTGTCGTAATGCCCAATTAAATCTCACTATATTTATCATATCATGTATATGCATTGTTATGCCTTTCTCTATTTGTCAATTGCCCGACCGTAATTTGTTCACCCAACATGCTTTTATCTTATGGGAGAGACACCTCTAGTGAACTGTGGACCCCGGTCCTGTTCTTTACATAGCATACAATCTACTTGTTTTACTGTTTTCTTTGCAAACATCTTCCACTCGATACGTTTAATCCTTTGTTACAGCAAGCCGGTGAGATTGACAACCTCACTGTTTCGTTGGGACAAAGTACTTGGGTTGTGTTGTGCAGGTTCCGCGTTGGCGCCGGAATCCCTGGTGTTGCGCCGCATCACATTTCGCGACCATCAACCTTCAACGTGCTTCTTGGCTCCTACTGGTTCGATTAAACCTTGGTTTCATACTGAGGGAAACTTGCTTCTATACGCATCATACCTTCCACTTGGGGTTCCCAACGGACGTGTGCATCTACGCGTATCACACACTCAGAAGTGCAGGGATCCTCTTGAGGTGGGCGATGATGTTGTAGTCAACGTCGTGTGGCTTCGTCTTCCCTTCACCATGACCTTCTGGCGCTTCCTCGTGCGAAGGGACCTCCTTCTGGGCCGCCGGCTTGTCAACTCTAGCTTGCTTGGGCTTCACGGGGTCGGGCAGAACTTTGCCTCCACGCAGGTTCATGTTCACCTCTTTCACCTGCAAGTTCTTCATGGCGTCTTCGGCAAGGAACGCCTCCTGTTCTTCGGGAGTAAGCACGCCATCGGAATCGGAACTAGGCGTGTCCTTGTAGTCAAGGATGACGTTGCAGCTCACGACGTTGGATGATTGGGAAGAGGTAGCTTCCTCTTGTACTTCCTCCGTCCCACCGCTTGGCGCCTTCTTCTTTGGCATGAACCGTGCCAAAGTGGGCAGAACGTGCCCCCGTCGAGGGAACGCCTCGTCTCCCTCTGATAGAGGGACAAACCTTGACGGAGGGCGGCGTTGACTTGGGTTGAATCGCTTTAAGATTGTTGGAGGAGCGCGTGTTGATGATGTCGAGCGATGAGGTGGAGGTGGGAGGTTCCTCGAGTACGACCTTCTACGCGCCATGCTCCATGGCTCCTCCTTGCATGCGGTCGGGGTCGCACCCCTTTGAGAGATGGGCATGGGTACCGCAGCAAGGACAACGTTGGATAGCTGGCTCTCAACTTGTGAGAGCGGCACCCATGCATCTTCGTACTCCATGCCTTGGCTTGATGTAGCGGTTGGCGTGACGCTTACCATGTTCACCGCATGATAATCGGGATTGATGGCTTCTGGGTCCAGGTTGATCCTCTTTTCATTGACGGCTCTTTGTAGCCATTCTTTGAAGGCGATGCAATCCTCGATGACATGACCCACGTACCTATGATATGGGCAAAATAGAGCATTATCCGTCATTCTCACCTGGTCAGGTCTTTGAGGTTCGGGTAGGTTCAAGGCTCGATGTTCCATCAATTGATTGAACATGTCCTTTACTAGCTCCCTGCGGAAGATGTATTGCTTCTTGAGGAGTTCTTGCAATGATGGGCGTTGCCTTCCTCCGGCTTGATCACCTCTTGCACCCAAGAAGGGCACATTGCCTTGCGGTGTCGAGGAGAAGACCCTGGTGGCGTTCGCCTCCGCAGTTGCCTTCATCTTGCCTCCATTGTTAATTGGCTTGGACGTCGATGCGAAGCGTCTAGTGGGGTCGAATGCGCTGGCGTTCTTGTAGAGCTCCATGATCTGCGGTGACTTCTCGAACTCTAACTTCGTGGCTGCCACCGCCGAGCTTAAGGCACTAAAGGTTCTTGGCTCACGCCGAGATACCTCAAGCGACCAATGTTGCTGCATCCCATGGACGCACATCTCGATGGCGTCCTCAAGGTGCATCTCCCGAGCGAGACGCACGTAACTGTTGCGGAAGCGGATGATATACTCGTCGATGGACTCCTCTCGACGCTCGTCGGACCTGCGATAGTTCAACAATAGAGAAGTCTTTCTTCATGGCGACGAAGTGCTTCTTGAAGACCTCCTTCATGCCTGCCCAACTTCCGATGGCTCCGACCGGCAAGCGGCTATACCAGTGGAAGGCGGGGCCGGTTAATGACCCTGAAAATTGGCGAAGGAGAAGGGATGAGCTATTTGCGGTGTCGCCGCACGCCGCCTCGAAGTATGCCAAGTGCTCCCTTGCGTCGCCAGTCCCATCAAATTGACGGAACTTTGGTGGGTGCCATCCAGCGGGGAATGACACCCTATCGTGCCATGCTTCGTATGGCTTTTCTAGCTCGCTCTCTGAGGTTTGAGGGGTTTGATCGACCGTCAGCTGCTTGAACCTCTTGGTCACCATGTCTTCAATGAAGTCGTGGTATCCTTTTAACAGGCTTGGTTGGGGTGCTTCATTGGAAGCACCTGCCGGGCTTGCCCATTGTCGAGCGTGTGTGTTTGATTCTTGAAGTTGGCGCCCATCGTTGAGCTGCGTTGCTGCTACAGCGCCATCTTGAAGCTCCTTCTCCTGTGGGTCTACCACTCTGTGTGGCAAGCTTGATGGTGAAGCGCCGTTGTTGGTGGTGTTCGTTCTATTCATCATGACCTCGATGAATGTGTCGAGCTTTGTCGTCAGGTTGTCAAGCGTCTTGCCCTGCTTCTTCACTTGTTCTTCCAGGGCCATCTCTCGCGCCGTTGGCGCGCTCGCTTCCGCAGATGCGGCACCATCTTTGTTCACCTCTTCTATCGCCATGTGGGCAGGTGCAGTGTGGAGATCTTCAAGTCCGTCCTCGCGATCCGACAACTCGGAAGGAGCGAGTTCGTGGTATGGCGGAGAGTGTGGAAGGTTCTGCAAAGAAGATGATGAAGAGGCGTCGGAGAAGCTTTCTTCGTCATTGTGGTCGTCGTCCGTGTCCTCCTCTCCGGCTGACCCATCCGTCACACTTCGAAGTGCAATGGACTTTAGTCGTGTGCTGGGTCCAGGTCGACTCGCTACCCGCAAAAGTTCATCTCGATCCGAGTGGAAGTCTCGAGGTTATGTCGGTGTAGTGACGCGGTGATATATCCGGATGATATCCCGAGTCTCCATCGGAAAGTGAGCCCTTCCCGATCATGATAGGAAGACATGGGGCAGTCGATCTTGCTCCCTCCTCTGACGTGGATGTGCCTGCCTTTGCCCCTGCATCGGCGCCCTTGAACCATGAGCGTACATGGCCAAGACGCGGTAGGAACGCCATCTTGAAGTCCGCCTTTGGGTTTGGGACGATCTCCTCATCTGAGGGATAGTCGAACTCATGGGTGACTTGGGGAGGCTTCCATTCTTCATTTTGCTCTAGCCGTGGGCGCACTGCTACAGTGCCGCACAAAGCAAGGTTCTTCTCTAAAGACACCTTCTCCTCTTCAGCCTTTTGTCGTGCGATAGCTTCCTTGTCTTGTTCTACACCTGCAAGGGAAACAAGAGAGGGTTCCGCGGAGAGCATCGTGCCTTGTCCCGAGGTGACATTGGTTGCCGCCCCAAGATCCACTCCGTTGTTGGAGTAGGACGGGGAATGAGATCCCTCGATGCCTTCCATGGGCGTAGCTGTTGACGTTGGCGCCTTCTTCTTCGCCGAAGACGCAGGTGTCGTGGTAACCTTCACCTGTTCATCGTCTTGTCGAGGAGTTGCTGAAGGAAGTGAGGGTGGAACCTCTGCACTCTTTGCTTCCGCTGGTCCTGGGGGTGTCTTGCGTGGCTTCGGTGTTAGGCGGTTGAGCAGGTAATTGTACCGCTCATGACGCTCCAACTCGGGGGAGATGCGGAAGCCGATCCTCGTCATTTTCTTGCACGACCCCGCCATCGGGTCGCACACGAACTTGGGTGTACCGCAACACCAAGTCCTCGAGTTCTTTGTACAGAACTCGTCGGTTCCTTCGGCGTCTCTCACGCTTGCGTTGGTTCTCCGTGGCGGCCCTCGAAGGTACCTGTGGGGTGGGAAGAATTGGTGGTGCAACACGGGTAGATGAAGTGGCCGCTTCTCTTGGTAAGCGCGCCTGAAGTTGTTCTCCCCGCCTATGAGGAGAAGAAGGTCGAAGGGGAAATGGCGCCCGTACAGGATCCCTTGGTCGCCACACTTGCATGGGACGAGAGTCCCGCTCCTCTTCTTGATGGCGTGACCATCGGTTCCACCGTGGGGGCATGTTAGGATGCCTCCCATAGATGGGTCGAGTTGGTGAAGGCGGACGTCGAGGCGCCAAGGTTCGACGCTCATGTTGAGGCCGATAACTCGGGACTTGGCGCGTCGTCCTGCCCCCAGCTCGCGTCGGCGATGTATGTGGCGCCCCTTGATCACGAAGCCGCCGTTGGATGTTGTCCATTTGGTCCTGCAGCTGGCGAAATTCTCGCCGCAGGTCCTCGTTGCGTGGCGCAGGTGCCTCGCTCCGAAGAACGGAGAACCTATTGTCGTTGGGAAGTGACTTCCCGTCCACCGTCGACGTGTGGAGGCACGTTGCCCACGTTCCCCGCCTATAGTCTTCAAGGTTGATGGAGACCGTAGGACCTGGACCTTCATGATGGTTCGCCGCACCATCTCCTTGACCTTCAACGGCTCGTTCGCCCATTCATCGGGGAACAAGTTGTAGGGTGGGGTCAAGGTATTCGCGTAGGTGAACACCTTGTCAGCAAGGTCCTTCGCATCAAGGGACCAATCTTCCTCCGGCACCGCGCATTGAGCGATGCGGGAGCTTATCTGTTGTTGGAGGTTTTGTACCTTACGGTACTTCCTCCTGTAGTTTCGAAGCGGGTGCGGGCTATCGGACAAGCGTGCGCTCGCCATAAGCCTCCGCAGGTTGTAGGACGCCGCTTCCAAGCCCTCGAGGAGCTCGACCTCAGTGCGCCTAGTTGTTGGCGCAGGCAGCGCTGGAGGTGGTGTCGGGGTAGGCGCGCGCAGTGACGCCGCACCTGTTCTCCTATTGATGGCCATGATGCGGAGGCGTTCGGCTGCCTCCACATCTCCTCGCATTTCGGCCCTTGTTGACTCCTTCAACAGGGCGCGGGCCTCAAGCATAAGCTCGCGGCGCTCCTTCTTTGCTTTGGCGGCCGCCCGCCTTTGCGCCTTCTTGGACTGCACAACTTGGAATTGTGCAGGGTCCTGCGCTTGGTGCATGTACACCTTGGCACCAACCTCGAAGAACACAGTCGGAGGCCGCGTCCCGAAGTGGATCGTCATCGGCTCCGTGTACTTGTATAGTCCTCCTGCATAAGATATCTTCGATCAGCGGAGCTCTATACCTTTGCCTTGTCATGCAGCATGATGTGCAGATGGATGGACGGGCGAAGACGATTCCGACGACCACAGCGAAGCGAAGATGGGAGGAGAACCAGGTCCCACCGGGCGTGCCAATTTGTTTGACACGAGAAAAACGTACGGCACGACTCCCGCGAGTAGGGCGGAAGGGCGTGGTTTCTCTCATGCGCGCCGGGATCGGTAAATGAAATAAAGACGCGGGCGTGCCAGTGTATAATGATACACAAAGAAATAAAAGAAATGCGGGAACAGTATTTCATTAATCATATAGATAACAAATACAATTCCCATGTGTTGCGCTCCGTGGCCTGCTAGCGCGGCCAGCCTGACTAGGGCGATTGCGGTCTCTCGATTCCCGGGGCCTCGGGAGGCTCCCGGTTAATTACTCCCGCGGGTTACGCCGCGAGACACCTCCGATTAAGCCGTGTGGTCGTCTTCGTCGTCTTTGCTTCACGTCCTGCATGCATGATATGATGGTGGTGTATGTGGGTGGGCAGCGGCAGAGCCCGTGTTCTCGTCGGTACACGCGCCGCTGTAAGCGTGGCCTGTGTTGCGGCCTCGCCCGCCCTCGCCGTCGCGCCTCGTCGGTCTTGAGCGGCGATGATGGGTGTTGTTGAAGTAGCATGATGCAGTCCGTTTAGCTAGGACTTCTTGACGACTTAGCGGCATCGTCGGGGTGCACAAGGGGTACGCCTCGCGGGAGTAAATTATCGGGAGACAGGCGTCGGTGTAAAACCAACACACGCTCATGTCGGCATGGCCGGTGTGGTCGGCGCCGTGACTGGGCCCGACGCCGAGCATACGGCAGTCGGCGCAGCTTGGATGCCGTCTCACGAGGTCACGATGGAGCCGTGTCGGAGTCGCCATCGAGCGACGTCTTGAAGTGGTATGATCCGTGAAGCAGCACCACGGCAACCTGTAGGTCACGAGCATCGCAGTAGAGTATGGCGTCGGCAGCAACACGAGATGCTATCAGCAACCCGGCCACCGCGCCAACTCCTTCACCTGTACGTCCGAGGAACCTGTACACCGTTGAGCCTGTACACCGCCCTGCACCCATGGCTGAGGTGCTCTGTACGCCGGATGCTGGGACCGTGCTTTGAGCATCGGCGTCGAGGAGCCTGATTGCGGAGCTGTTTGTACGCCGCCGCTGTGCCTGTACGCTGGTTTGGACCTCAAGTGCCGCTCTGAACCTGTACGCCGGCTTGACTTTGGGCGCTTGCTGGGCTGCGCACCATCGGCCGAGCCGCACCCGTATGTCGTCGTGGAGTTGCGCCTGTCCGCCAGTCTGTGCAGGGTTGTACATGGCGTCATCCGTGTACGTCAAACTGATCCAGCCGTCTGTGTCGCCGATTGCTGCAGATGCTATTCTCATCGTGTACGTGCTCACATCTAGCCATATGCGGTATATGGCGACGAAAGCACGCCCCGACGAGACATCGATGTAGCAGCGCAGCCGCGTCAACTCCTGCACCTATGCGCTCGCGCTGCTGAGCTCTGTACGTCAAATGCCTTGGTGAACCTGTCCGCCGGGCTGCTTCCAAGAGCTGAGCTGCTCATCGTGTGTTCCGGGCTGCACCTATACATCGAGCCGCTCCTGTATACATGCCGCCGCTGAACTGCGCCTATGCGTCGAGCGCGAGGCCGAACCGGTACGTCGGGCCGCTTCCATGAGCCGAGCGGTACGCCGTGTACCTGTACATCGAGAAGTCGGGGCTGCACCTGTACGCCGGTGACTCCCCTCCACGGTGTTGCCCTCATCAACTCCAGCTCGCCGCGAACGGACAGGTGACGGCGAACTTCGTTGGTGCGATAGACGCGCCGGCCGTTGGGCTGCACGATGGCGAGCGCCATGGCAGCGGCGTCCGAGACACCATCCACCATGCTAGCTGTACGTCCTTTTGCTCCTGGCTTGATGGATGTATGGAGATGGATGAGTTTCTTTTCGCCGTGTACGAGAGCTAGCTCCGAGTCTCTCTCCCGTGCGTCTTCTGCCTCTTTTCTCTCTGCTCTGGTCGATGCGGATCGCTTCTATTTATAGGCGGCCGGCCCAGCATCGAGATAAGGATCGCAGCCGTGATTTCCGAAATAACTTCCCTGATCGTTCAATTTTCTTTCCTCATCCGCACGGCATATCTCTTCAGGAAGTTAGGTTGTTGTTCAAACTTATCTATCTCTAAAACTTCTAGAGCTTCCCCGTGACAGCCGCGTGGGCCGATCAACCTCGCGGCGAAAGCGCAAGCCACGTGAGCTAGACTCGTACGTGCAGAACCCATCGGTTAGGAGATGTACATGCATGTACGTGACCAATGGGCTCCTCATTTGATCAATTGACTTCTCTGGCTGGCGGACGAGCTGATCCGCCATAGGAGTCCATGTACACCTGTATAAATAAAGCAAAGACACGATACATGCATGTATATAGAAATAATAATATTTTTATCCATTTTATTATTATTTACTAATACCATTAAACTGTATTTAAATTGATCTTTGGTACAAAACCACGTCGAACACGCCGTTCGCTGGGTTTAACCGCCACGACGGTGGCCGCATGCGCAAGGTCGCCTTCTACGAGTGGGAGACGAGCCAGGGCACCCTAGATGCGCCCCTCATGTACGCCACGGAAGTGCCGTCCGCCGACAAGAAGCACAAGGTCATACAGTGTGATGGGCTGGTTCTAGTGCCCGCCGGGGTCACGGTGCTTCTGCTCAACCCGGCCACGCGGCGCGCCCGGGCGCTGCCTTGTAGCCCCAACTTTCCGTTCTACAACGACCAGGTGTTCGGTTTTGGACGAGACCCACGTTCCAACACGTATAAGATCGCTCGCTTCTTCTACCGCTCTGCGCCCGCAACAACGAGCGACTGCCACTACCCTGCGGTGATGGGGAACTACCACAACACCGCTAGGATGGAGGTGTTCACCATCGGAGTCAACCGGCATTGGCGTGAGACGGCAGCGCAACCGCCATACCCTGTCATGCAATGGCGAGAGGCAACCTCCTTCAAGGGGTCGCTCCTTTGGATCATCGACGAGCGTGCTCTCGGGAATGTTGCTCCGGGTTTTCTCCGCTTTGACTTGGCGGACGAGACATTCGGGCTCATGCAGTTCCCTCCTTGGCGCCCAAGCTCCGAATATGCTACCGTGGGTTTAGCCGAGCTCCGTGGGGAGCTCCTTGCGGCTCATGTACGCAATGACGTCGAGATGTGGGTGTGCGACAACGCGGACAACCCGAATTGGGAACTACACCACAAGATCTTTCTCTCGCTGTGGCCGAAACATCTCAATCCAGTTGGTCTGTTTAGTGATGATGATGTCGTGTTCCAAGATGAAGAGGTGAATCTTCTCATACGCTACGATCGCCAAACTAAATCTCTCAAGGCCGTGGTTCATATGATCTACTTGAGGTATCACAACCCAAGCACTGGCGCGATTGAATATGGGAATAGCAGGTTTGCGAAAAGGCATCAGTCTACAACACTCCCTATTATTACCATTGATGTAATTCCCTATGTTCCAAGCATAGTTCCAATCTAGGTGAAACCCTGCATATTCTTAGAATTTCCTTGCTTCTAGTTTTTAGGGACCGAGCTCATGTTACAATTAATAATTTGTATACATGATTTTCCACTTGAACTTTTATTTTATTGACATACACGCCTTAATTAGCTAATTACACTCATGTTGCATACTTTTAGATGCCCTCGGAGGCGATATATAAGTTGTGATCCAATGCTTCCAGGGACGTAAAAGGCACAACAAAAAACACTTACTCCTCCATCCTTAATAAGTGGCAAAGACTTGTGAGTGCACATCCCAGGTTACCAGGATTCGATTCTTAAGGGATGCTACCTAGCACATATAAATTCGTTGGTGCAGAGATGTCATCTAACAATGTATAGTTAAGGAAATGAATATTTTCTCATTGGTCAACGTTTAAATCTTCATATCTGCAGAAACATAATAATCCTGATATATATGTGGACAACGAGCTAGCGAAAGATCCTTCTTGTGCATAGGTTTTATAGGTTTTACATCAGCTTTGATTTTAGAGCATCTCCTGCCGCATCCCTCAAACGGCGTCAGATCGAGCGTTTGGGGGACGTGTTTTGTTCGTGCCGCGTTTGGGGATCCAGCCGCGTCCCCCAAATGCCGCCTCCAAACTTTTTTTAACATTAAAATACTCTATTTTTTTGTATTTTTTTTCAATAGAGAGAAGAAACATTCCACAAACTAATACATAATTCGGAACATGGTTTACACAAACTAAGACATAGTTTGGAACATGGTTTCCACAAACTAATACATAGTTTGAACCATGGTTGACACAAATTAAAACATTGGAAAATGAGGAAACCTAACTAGTGTTGGCATCGCAGATTTCGTGTGTTCGCTGCCAAGAAAGAACACTCCCAGGCCTGTCACCCGAATTGGAAAATCCAGCTGATGATGATAGCCCTATTGGTCCTTTCGAGGAAGAACATCCAAAAACATGCGTGCCTATTTTTGCTGCGAAGAAACAACACTCAGTCGTTGTCGTCCTCCTCGACGTTGTCGCCGTGGTAGTGCCGGCGGTAGCGCGTCTCCTCGAACACCTTGACACTCATGTCGGCCTCGCCAAGGTAGGAGAACGTGAGCACGAAGCCGGCTTCAAGGTGGTGGTAGCGCGCAAACTTCTCCCAGCCAGTGTGGAGGTACATCTTGTCGCACGCATCGAAGGTCACGTCCACAATCCACCGGCAGCAGCCGCAGCCTCCCGCAGATGCAGCGAGACCGGCTCGTTGCCGACGACAAAGTCGGCGAACTTGTCCGGCAGCCTCAGGATGCCGAGTGGGTCACCCTTGAGGACAACGACGAACTCGAACAACACTTCCCGCTCCTCCTCCTGCAGGTCCAACGATGAAGACGACAACATCGCAGGCGACGGCGAGCGTGCAGCGCTGCCGCGGCCAAGACCACAACCACGACCACGGCCGCGACCTCGGCCTCCGCCTTTACCAGCCATGGCGTCGACTCTTGAGATGGTGGCGGCTAGGGTTGGGGAGAGAGGCGCTAGGGTTTGTGTGTGACAGACGATGAGAGAGCGACCCTTTTTATAGGCCGGAGAGAGGCAGGGGAGCGGTGGCGCTCATTAACGCCGGCACGTAGAGCTAGGCGCAATAAGACGTTTCGATGTGCCTCTGCGGAAACTGCACCGTCGCTGCGCGCCAATAACTTTCGTTGCGAGGTAGGTTACGGTTAGGTTAAACTTCAATGTGCCGCTGACGCGTCGGTCCCACCACTTCTTGTCTCGCTTTTCGTTGTGCCTGACGTGCCCGAAGCTGTCCCCTGTATAGTGGGGACGGGCTCGGGGCGCCGAACAACATATTGGACCGCGTTGGATAAAAAGAGGCTTTGGGGCGTGGCTGCGAACATTATTTTGTCCGGCGCGCCCTAAATCCACTTGGGGAACGCTTTAAAAGACGCGGCTCGAGATGCTCTTAAGCTACAATTGTGCTCCTATTTTTGTAGGACGTTGAAGCAGAATTGCGATAGGTGCCTTTGCAAGGTGTAGATACGTACTGGTGTCTGGTGGTGGTGTTTTACTAGCATAGTTTTATGCATAGACAAAACTTTGGTACTAGAGTTTTTGTTAGGATTAGCTGGAATAATCCGCTGTAAACTTTAAATCTCCACTTATCTTCAATATATGTTTGGTGGCAAACTATAAATCTCCACTTATCTTCAATATATGTTTGGTGCTAGAGTATGAGGGAGTTTAATCCGCACTTTTTTCCAAATTTTAGTATAATTTTTTCAATCTCCAATACTCTATCCACTACCTAGTAAATTGTGCATTAAAATTCGTGCAGTCTGGCTATTTTGCTGTTGGAAATCATTTTTCTACACGGACCGGCCCCTGGCTATTGCTTTGTTGTGGGCTGTTCGCTTTGATGGGCTGCTTTGCTTCCTTTTCGAGCCTTTGTAGCATGTGGCGTTTAACTTTTTCTTTTTGATCTGTTGCATTTTTCCATGCTTCGGCGTTGTTCTGTGCAAAAAGGAAAATAACGACACATATGTTGCAACTGAGAAAATCTGGACCATTGGATTATGTTATGATTCACGCTAGTTTAGAGAGTTATAAACCAAGATTTTTCCAGTTACACGTGGGTCGCAACTGAGATTTTGCCAATTGCATGTGTTGCAATTGAGTTTTTTTTAAAATTTACATGTGGGTCGCAGCTGAGATTGCGAGTTGCATATGGGTCGTATGGGTTGGAACTGAGATTTTTTCTGTTTCATGTGGGTCGCAACTAAGATTTTTTCAGCTGCATATGGGTCGCAACTGAGTTTTTTTCTAGTTGCATATGGGTCCCAACTGAAATTTTTTGAGCTGCATGTGGTCGCAACTAATTTTTTTTTTTTCAATTTCATGTGGGTCGTAACTGGGCTTTTTTCAGCTGCATATGGGTCGCAACTGAGGTTTTGCCCTAGTTGCATTTGGGTCACAACTGAAATTTTCCCAGTTGCATGTGAGTCGTAACTGAGATTTTTCCAGCTCGCAACTGAGTTTTTCGTAGTTGCACATGAGCCATAACTAAAATTTTCCCAGTTGCATGTGAGTCGCACCTGATATTTTTTAGGTCCATGTAGGTTACAATTCGGATTTTTTATTGTTGCACGTGGGTTGTAACTAAGATTTTTCCAGTTGCATATGGGCCGCAACTAAGAGTATCTCGGTTGCATGTGAGCCGTAACTAAGATTTTTTCAGTTACATGTGAGTCGTAACTAAGATTTTTCCAGTTGCATATAGGTCGCAACTAAGATTATCTCAGCTGCATGTGAGCCGTAACTAAGATTTTTTCCGTTGCATGTAGGTTGCAATTGCGACTTTTGTTGCTACATGTGGGTTGTAACTAAAAATTTTCTAGTTACACGTGAGTTGTAAATGAGACTTATTGTTGCACATAGACGTACCTAAGTTTTTTCTCAAATTAGGTGTAACTGGGATTTTCTAGTTTTTTCCGTGGGTTGTATATTTCTAGTTGCACCTGTGTTGCAAATAAAAAATTTCATTGACATGGGTTGCAACTGGTTCCAGTGAAAGATGTGAGTACCGAGTTTTGTAGTTTTTTTTCTCTCTTATTCTCTGCAAAGGTCAAGAGAATCATGGACCTCACTTACTAAAAAAGATTGTGACCGTTTCCGTGGCCTCCTTCTAGTGCTTTATAGGTAGTCAGTTGTCGGGTGACTGAGATTTAGTAAATCTCAGTCGCCTGATCACTAGCTCTGCCTTATATTCTCCTGTTTAAAAATAAGTCATAGTTTTATCTAGGTACGAATATATTTACATATTAAAACACGTATATTTTGGATAGGGATTTGGTGCACATGGGCACCAGTGCTCCCTCCACTTTTAGATTTCTAAAAATTTCGAAACCTCACACTTCTATTTCTCTAAAAAATATGACGTTAAATATGTAGATAGATATGTACAGGAGGAGTCTACGCAAAAAAGTCCCGGTAAAAATACTTTAAATTTTGAGAAATACAAAATAAACAAATTTATAACAAAAAGATATACTATTTTAATACTATTGTACTACCATTTAATGTCACAAATTTGTATTTTTGATATTTCCCAAAATATATTATATTTTTTAACGGGGCTTTTTTACATGTACCCATAACGTACATATCTATCTATATATTTAACACCATAATTTTAAAAAACATAGAAGTGTGACGTTTTAAAAAATTTAAAAATCTAAAATCGGAGGGAGCACTGGTGCCCATGTGTCAAAGACACTTTCTGGTATATTTCTACACAAAATCACGACACTTCTTTTGAACGGGGTGGTACTAGTGAAACTTAAGCAATTGCACAGCGATTTCTAACAGCCCGAGTCATGAGATGAAACATGACGATTGCTACATAATGTACGGTTTTTGACACATAATTTCCACTGAAGAGCTCGTTGATGGCATCACACTGTTATTCCACTCCCGCAGGCCGCAGATAATTAACAAGCAAACCCACACAACAACCACCGGCACTGGCGCCGGCGCGCCCCTCACGGTGGCGAGAGGGAGAGCGCGGCGACGGTCTTCTTCCAGGCGGGGCGTGCGGAGATGTCCTCCCACCACGCCTGCACGTGCGGCCTGGCCGCGACGAGCTCCGCCGCCCGGGGCGTCTTGCTGACGGCCAGCAGCTGCGCCATGTGGTTGACGTCGGCGAGGGTGAACACGTCCCCCGCGAGGTACCTGTTCCCGGCGGCGAGGTGGGCCTCGTAGACGTCGAGCACGTCGGCCACCTTGCGCGCGAGCCCGTCCACCACGGCCCACGGCCGGGTCAGGCGACGCGCCGCCCGGCAGCCGGGGCCTCGTACACCAGGTCGGCCACAGCCGGGTAGAAGTGGTGCGACTCCACCTCCAGCCACGTCTCCAGCTTCGCCGACGGCGTGGGGAGCAGGTCAGGGCCCAGATGTGCCGGCTGATGGCGCGCGACTCTGCAGTTGGTGCGGCGGAAATTGTTACCAGTCAATCCGGCGAGTCTGAATTCTGAAGCTCTGGATTTTTCTGGTGCGTACCGAAGAGGACGTGGCCGCCGTCCTGGAGCGCGGGCATCTGGCCGAAAGGCTGCACGACGGAGAATCTCACCCGACACCGCCACCAAACCTGTCCGGCTGCAGCAGGGCCGACGAAGAACCACCTCTTCTCCAAACAGAAGGCCACCTGAGAGCTCCCACCGGCCAAAGCCAACACGCCATACAAGAAGAATACACTACTGTATTGAACTTTTCCTGTATTTGGAATTTTGGATTGTGTCTTACTTAACTACCGAGTACAACTGAAGTGATGGACTAACTCACTGCAGATGGGAACTGGAACATCAAGCTTAAATTGCTGGAGAAAACAGAGTAGTGGAAACTAGATACAGAGTATATGACATCCAGGCTTTATGTTCCTCAAAAACATTTCTCCGATTGTTTAGAAGCAGTACAAGAAGTCGCCTGATAATGTACGCAAATAACAGATTTTGTTTCAGCAATATTCCGATAATTTCCTCTCAAAAGCGCAACTAAGAAACAAGATCACGATTAAGGAATTACTTGTCAAGACTAAATCAAGGAATAGGGGAGACCGGGAGATGGACCTGTGGGCTGTGGCACACCGAAACTTTTTCCTTGCGGGCCGCTGGGAATTTGGCTTGGTCCGATGTGCCCTCGCCGTCGCCCTCGCCGAGGCCGCTCGGCTCCGCTCCGCTGGTGGCTCCTTCTGCTGGGGTGGTGTAAGGCCAGGCTCTGAGGTATTTGGGGATGCACGAAAAGAACGCCCGCGCGAAAAAAACCCTACCCTGCTCTCGTGACCCGCGCCGCCCCCCGCGGCGGCCGTGCCGGCCTCTCTCTAGCCCCCGTCGAGTGCTCTCCCCTGCCGCCGTCGACGGCATGCGCCGCCGGGCGTTGCCCGGGCGGTGGCGGGGCTGATTCTACCCGTGGCGTAGTCGGGGGCACGGGGGCCTTGGGCTGGCGACGGTGGCTTTCGGCCGGCGGCGGTTCGGTGCGGCGGTGTGGTTCTCGCGCGCTGTGTGGTGCGGAGATGCAGCGGCGCCGCTGTTAGCGGCGGGTCGGCGTGGTTGGGAGGGCCGGCGGCTCTACCTCGGCCCAGATCTGTGCCCCTTTGGGCCCGGTCTAGGCTAGGGCGGGTCGGAGCTTCCTTGCTCGACGGTGGTGCTCCCTGGGCGCAGAGTTGGTGAGTTGGCGGTGGCAGGGCGGTGGCAGCGCTACGGCCGGCTTGCTGCAGCACGGCGGCGGGGACTTAGCGGGCCAGTGTGGGCCCAGCCGGGCCAGTAGGGGCCTGGTTTATCCTTGCTGCCATGTCCCGTCGGCAACCGAGATGGCGGTTGGAGGCAGTTCCCTCCCCCCCGGCTATGGTGCTGCGACCCCTGGCCATGTTGACTCCCTCCTCCTCTTATAGGCCTTGCGTCGATGACCACAGGGAGACGGCAAGGTGACGTCAAGACCGTGGCGGCGTGTGCTATTGGGCGGAAAGCTGGGTGGAGCACTTCGGATCATCCGGGATGGTGGTGGTGGGTTGGGAGAAATCCATGTCGGCTTGTCTGACACCGACACGGTGACGCCTGAGGGTACCACCTTACCTTCCTAAAGGGTGTCGGGTGTACCCCTCCCCAATCCCTTCCGCGTATCAGCGGAAAACAGCGGTGGCGTCGTCGTTCCCCTTGCTGAAGGTGTTGTTTGGTATGCGGCGATTCAGAGTTCTAGGTGTGAAGGTTGCCTTCTAGGTATGCGGGTCGTTCTCGTTTTGTCGATCTAACAGTGTCGGCATTCTTTTTCTCTTTCCTTTCTTTGTAGTTTCGTTTGAGCTTGGTTGTAATGCGGCTCCAGCATGCTTCTTGTATCGTGTGGTTGTTATATTAATATAGTGGGGCGAAAATCTATTTCAAGAAGGTGGATCCTTCTGCTTGAGTCGCTCGCTCCCCCAACCCGCAGCAAGCCCTCGGCGATATGATCTTCCATGACTGGCGCAGTCCCGGCGTCGGCACCCTGAGCCTCAGCTGAACGGCTTGGGCTCGCCTCCGTCGTGCCCTAGCGGCGGACCGGGCGACTTGTGAGATGGGGATTTAGGGAGTAGAGTGCGATGTGGGAGACCTGGTAATACGCGGTGCGGTGCAGGTTTGGCCGGGTCCAACGGGTTTCAGCCCAATTAAAGTTTTTTACGTACGGGTTGGCCTCACGGTTTGGCCGGTTTAAGACCAAATCGTGCCCAGATCGACATATGGAGAAGCTATCCATATATAGCGACGACTCCTGCGGCGACGAGTCAGCGTCAGGCACGCCGACTCCTGCGAGGCTGCGAGAGATCCATCCATGGACAATGGCGAAATCGCACCACCAGCAGCCGAGAAAAGTCCGTACATCCCGCACGAGCTCGTCCGGGAGATCCTGGTCCGTCTTCCCGTCGACTCGCTGCTGCGGTTCACCTGCGTCTGCAAGGCGTGGGGATCCACCATCTCCGGCGACGCGTCCTTCCACCGCGCGCACCTCCGCCTCCAGAGGCCATGCATGCTCCTCTCGCCGTTCGCGGGGTTTAACCGCCACGACGGTGGCCGCAGGCGCAAGGTCGCCTTCTACAGATGGGAGGCGAGCCAAGACGCGCCCCTCGTGTACGCCACGGAGGTGCCGTCCGCCGACACGAAGCACAAGCTCGTACACTGTGATGGGCTGGTCCTAGTGCACGGCGGGGCCACGGTGCTTCTGCTCAACCCGGCCACACGGCGTGCCCGGGCGCTGCCTTGTAGCCCCAATTTTTCGTTCTACAGCCACCAGGTGTTCGGTCTCGGGCGAGACCCACGTTCCAACACCTATAAGGTCGCCCGCTTCTTCTACCGCTCTGCTCCCGTGAGAACGACTGCGGTGACGGGTAACTACCACAACACCGGCAGGATGGAGGTGTTCACCATCGGAGTCGACCGGCATTGGCGTGAGACGGCGGCGCAACCACCATACCCTGTCATGCAATGGCGACAGGCAACCTCCTTCAAGGGGTCCCTCCTCTGGATCGTCGATGAGCGTGCTCTCGGGAATGTTGCTCCGAGTTTTCTCCGCTTCGACTTGGCGGATGAGACATTTGGGCTCACCCCGTTGCCTCCTTGGTGCCCAAGCTCCGAACATGCTACCATGGGTTTAGCTGAGCTTCACGGGGAGCTCCTTGTGGCTCGTGTACGTAATGACGTCGAGATGTGGATGTGTGACAACCTAGACAGCCCACGTTGGGAATTGTGTTACAAGGCCGTCCTCTCATTGTGGCCGAGACATCTCAATCCAATTGGTGTCTTTAATGATGATGATGTCCTGTTCCAAGATGAAGAGGCGAATCTTCTCATACGCTACGATTGCCGAACTAAATCTGTCAAGGGCGTGGTTCATGCGATGTACTTGAGGTACCACAACCCAAGCACCGGCGCGATTGAATATGGGAACGGCAAGTTTGCCGAGAAGTGTCAGTCTACAACACTCCCTTTTGAACTCCCACTCCCTATTTTTACCGTTGACGTAATCCCCTATGTTCCAAGCATAATTCCTATCTAGCTGAAAGCCTGCACATTCTTACAATTTCCTTGCTTCTAGTTTTTAGGGGCAGAACTCATGTTACGATTAATAATTTGTATCCATGATTTTCCACTTGAACTTTTATTTTATTGACATACACTCTTAATTAGCCAATTACACTCATGTTGCCTACTGTTAGATGCCCTCGAAGGCGATATATAAGTTGTGACCCAATGCGTGCAGGTACATAAAAAGGTACAAAAAAAAACACTTTAGTACTCCGTCCTTAATAAGTGGCAAACACTTAGACCTGCAGCTTACCCGGATTTCAATCTTAAGAGGGACCAAATTAAACGGGATACTATCTAGCACGTATAAATTCGCTATGCAAATGTCTCGTCTATCTAACAATGTGTAGTTAACTAAGTAAATATTTCCTCATTGGTCAACGTTTAGATCTTCACTTCCACATAAACATAATAATCCTGATCTGTGTGTGGACAATGAGATCAAACATGTCAATTGCTCATAATGTACGGTTTTTGACACATATTTTCCATTGAACAGTTCGTTGGTGGCATCACACTGTTATTCAACTCCCGCAGCTAACGAGCAACTGCACATACAACCACCGGCGCGCCCCTCACGGCGGCGAGATGGGTAGCGCCGCGACGGTCTTCTTCCAGGCGGGGCGTGCGGAGATGTCCTCCCACCACGCCTGCACGTGCGGCCTGGCCGCGACGAGCTCCGCCGCCCGGGGCGTCTTGCTGACGGCCAGCAGCTGCGCCATGTGGTTGACGTCAGCGAGGGTGAAGACATCCCCCGCGAGGTACCTGTTCCCGGCGGCGAGGTGGCCCTCGTAGACATCGAGCACGTCGGCCACCTTGCGCGCGAGCCCGTCCACCACTTCCGGGTCAGGAGACGCACCGCCCGGCAGCCGGGGCCGCACGCGTATCTCGTACACCAGGTCGGCCACGGCCGGGTAGAAGTGGTGCGACTCCACCTCCAGCCACGTCTCCAGCTTCGCCGACGGCGTCGGGAGCAGGTCCGGGCCGAGATGCTTGTACTTGGTGGCGATGTGCCGGCTGATGGCGCGCGACTCTGCAAGTTCGTGCGGTTGATCAGTTACCCCAAATTGTTACCAGCCCGGCAGTCCGGCGAGTCTGAATTCTGAAGCTCTGAATTTTTCTGGTGCGTACCGAAGAGGGGGTCGTCGCCGTCCTGGAACGCGGGGATCTGGCCGAAGGGCTGCACGGCGCAGGCAGGAAATTAAACGATCAGATCAGTTTGATCAGATCAGAAGAAGTGTGTGTATATGACTGTACGTACGCTGATGGCGAGGAACTCGGGCGTCTTGTTGTCGAGGTCGACGGCGACGAGCTCGTAATTGAGGCCCTTCTCGTTGAGCAGCGCCGCGATGCGCACCGAGTTGGACGACAGCGCGTACCCGTACAGCTTCCTGCTCGTCTCCGGCGTCGCCTCCGCCATGGCCTCCTTTCCTTCGCTGACCTTCTCCTACTACCGGCGTATAGCTCTGGCTCGAGATCGATGACCGAACGGCGCAGCGGGGTAGGTGACAGACACCGGCACACTCACCTAACGTGATGGTGGGTCAACTGATAGCTCTTGTTTGGTTAATCAATTCGCTTAAGTTGTCCGATAACGTGACAGCCCACCGGCTAGATCCAGAACACTCGTATTTTCGAGGCTCTTTCATCAAAATGATACACATGACATGTTTCATTTAGATTATCAAGAATTTTTGCAAACGAAATATAAAAAATTAACCTGAAACCACCTCAATTGTCGCATTACCTACAAGCTTGATCAAGGGGCTGGCCATGGCGAGACATACATCCTAATCTCAGACCTATCCACATCATCTTAAACCTAGATACCTCAAGAAACCACTCAATAGCGAGCCGAGTGCACAAACTGGCCCAACAGACCCTTAACGTTCATTGTACAACCTCTAGAAAGTCGCTGCCACCATCTTCCGCCGACCCATTTCATGATGTTCTGCATGGCTCCATCGTCAAGTGGACCTGAAATAGTCTATCTTGCTCTCTTCACAATGCTTCAACAAGGATTTTCAACTACAAAGCACTACATGCCTCACATGGCGTATCCTATAGTTTCAAATAATCAAAATCAAATTGGTCCAATTTTGGGGATCCAAAATGGGCAAACCCTATGTAATTTGCCACATCAGATTGGTCAGCGGCGCCTATGGTGAATCCGGTGGCGGAGGTGTTTGTGTTGGACCACGTGACCATGGAGGTGGCCAATCTATGACGTAGAGGTCGCGAAACATCAATCCTGACGATCGCATGTCGTCTCTGCGATCGGATCTCCTCGTCTGGAAATAGGCTTGAGGCTTCGGTTCCGGCGATGGATAGCTCCGCGGCGGTCGATCTATGACGTCGCGGCTAAAACGACCATGAATTGGCGGCAGGATCGAAACGACTATGGTCCCATTCCGGCAACGGTAGCCACTGGCGAGCGAAGCGGAGTTGGGGAGGAAACGGTGGAGGGTGTAGGCTCGCGGTGGAGGCAATAGATGGTCGCCGGAATGAACGCTGGTGGGGACAGGCGACGCAACGATGAAGGTGTGCGCGCGGGCGGAGCCGGAATCTTTTTTCTCTGCAGGGCCACGGCCGAGTTTTTAGGACACACAAATGGCCATCAACCACAACGCCGACCATCCTAGTGATCCCACGAACGCGCGCATGCCGCTCAAGGCGCAGCGTGGCACGTTGATGTCTCATAAAAGATGAAATATTTTTTAGCGGGAGACGATGTTACCATCGATAGCAAGTCACATGTGGTGACTTTGTCAATCTTAAGATCCATCAGATCCGTTTTGTAGATTCTCATAGAGATTATTTGCATATTTGATGTGTCTCGGTTTCGCAAAGAAAGAAAAAGGGAGTGCCTAGGTAAACTTAGATTTTAGTGTGTCTCAGTCCACGTCGTAGCACCATGAGGGACATACATGCACAGACGGAGCATGCACCCCAGCATGTGCAGTTGTGCACGCATGTTGTGCTAGCTAGCCAGCTGCCAATTAAACAATATCGTTTTAATTGTATACAAAGGTAATTAACAACAGTTTAGATTTCACTTTTCCTAGCACTAAAGGAACTTCATCAAAAATAATAAAAGTAAATGTTTCTTAGAACTTTTCACAAATTTAATTGAATATGTCAGTCATTTAAAATCGAAAAACAAGTGAAAAAAGACAAAAATATGGAACCAAAAGATATGCTAATTACACATTTCTTGAGAAAAGTGCAACTCATATTAAAAATCGGTTCCTAGTTGCACATTTCTTGAAGAATGTATATCTCGTATTAAAAAAAACTTCTAGTTACACATTTCTTTAGAAAAGTGTAACTCACATCAATAACCGGTAGCTAGTTGCATATTTTCTGAGAAAAATGCAACTCATATTAATACTAGATGAAATGTGCAACTCACATTGAATATAGAATGCAAGTTGCATATTTTTTGAGAAGAAGTGCAACTCATATTAAAAATAGGTTTGTAATTGCACATTTTTTGAGAAAAGTGCAACTCGTATAAAAAAGCTTCTAATTGCACATTTCTTTAGAAAAGTGCAACTCGTATCAATAAGCGGTAGCTAGTTGCACATTTTTGTAGAAAAAATGAAACTCATATTGAAACCAGACGGAGTTATATATTTCTTCGAAAAGTGCAACTCACATTGAATATAGACTGCTAGTTGCATATTTCTTGAGAAAAAGTGCAACTCATATTAAAAATAGGTTTCTAGTTGCACATTTCTTGAGAAAAGTACAACTCATATTAAAAAATACTAATTACATATTTCTTTAGAAAAGTGTAACGCGTATCAATAATCAATAATCAATAATTGGTTGCTAGTTGCACATTTCGTAAAAAAAAATTAAAACTCGTATGGAAAACTTTACTAGTTGCACACTTCTTGAGAAAAAAATGTAACTCATATTAAAAACCCGATGAAATCTATATATATTATAAAAAACAGAAAAATACAACCAACATAAATAATAAAAATATATAATACATATAAAGCATTTTTTATGAATATCAAATAAAAATGCAAAAATAATATAAATAATCATAAAAAAGGCATAAGAAAATATTATAAGCACAAATGTTGTCTACTTTGCTATTTGTACAAAATGAAACAAAACAAGTGCAATATGCTATATATACCTGAAGTAGGAGAATCGTAACGAACTGTTCTCATGCTGGTATTGACATCGCTCCTCTTATCCAGATTCTCATGCTGGATTCCAGAGGTCCTGAGTTCGACTACCCAAGGGCACGTGGCCTATTATTTTTATTTTCGTTCACTGAGACATAGAAAAATCTCAGTCACCTGAGACTTAGCAAAACCGAAAGAAAAAACATCAACCGTAGGAATCCGAAAGTTCCTTCTGAAAGCAGTAACACCAGAGATTCACCTACATTTTCTGTTGCAAGAACAGAATTCACTGACAATAACCGATTGTTTATTTCGTGCAGAGTACTGATAAACTAAACATCTCGATTTATTCAACTCTCGCGGCTAGACAAGCAAACCCCACATTGATCACACCGAAGCAACGGACGGCACGACACCGCGCGCCGGCACCGGCACTTAAGCGCCGGGCGGGAGGGGGACGGAGGCGACGGTCTTGAGCCACGCGGGGCGGGCGGAGATGTCGTCCCACCATGCCTTCACATGGGGCCTGGACGCCACGAGCTCCGCCTTGGAGGTCTTGCTCAGCATGAACATGTAACTCAGATGGTTGGCGTCGGCGAGCGTGTAGGCGTCGCCGGCGAGGTACTTGTTGCCCTTGGCGAGGTGTGCCTCGTAGACGTCGAGCACCTTGGCGAGGTCCGCGGCGTGCTTGTCGACCACGGCGGCGTCGGGCGCGCCGCCGAGCATGGGCTTGATGAGGAGCTCGAACACCAGCGGCGACACGGCCGGGTAGAAGTGGTGCGACTCGACTTCGAGCCACGTCTCCAGCTTCGCCGACGGCGTCGGGACAAGGTCCGGGCCTTGCGTCTTGTACTTGGTCGCGATGTGCCGGTTGATGGCGCGGGACTCTGCAACAAGCGCGTTTGGTTAATCTGGGTGATTGATTAGCTCACCTCGTGGCTGGTCTTAGATTCCAAGAATCGCCGGGTTCGTCAACGATAGAGTATATTCTTGCACTAATCTATAAGGCCAAATCAAGTACTGCAAATTTTATTCTGAAAGTCTGGATAGATCATGGATCAGATCAGAGGATGAAATTATATACTCCTGAGAAGTGAGAACATAGAGAGTGCAAAGGTATATTCTTCCGCAAAGACATGTGGAACGAAATCTACCAGATCTGATCTGCCTAAACTACAGAGCACTGACGGATGTGCAGTTAATTACCGTATAGAACTTCGTCCCCGTCCTGCAGCGCGGGGATCTGGCCGAAAGGCTGCAACAGGATGTAAAATTAGCAGCCACGAAGCTGTCCAATCTTCGCGAGGAACTCAGGGTGAGAGGCGTACGTTGAGCGCGAGGAATTCAGGGTGCTTGTGGGCGCCGGTGCGGAGGTCGACATCGACGATCTCGAAGTCGAGGCCCTTCTCGTTCAGCACCGCCGCTACGCGCACCACGTTCGCCGAGAGCGCCATCCCGTACAGCTTAATCGGCGCCATCTCGCTTGATCTCTCGTCTCCTCTCTTCTTGCTCTGCTCACCTTAGCTACCTTCCAAATACTTCCGTGGTTCTGGCTCTCCCGCTAGCTCTCAGTCTAACTATATCGAGTACTGACCTTGAGCTAATGAGCTGACGTCAAGACACGAGCTTTATCGGCGCCATCTCGATGGATCTCTCGTCTCTTCTCTTCTTGCTCTCCTCACCATGCCTGCTACCTACCAAATAGTACTTCCGTGGCTCTGGCTCTCCCGCGCGCTAGCTCTCAGGCTCACTGTATCGGGTACCTTGAGCTTTCACACGGCTGACTTACACTTACCGGCTGGACCAGGTGCCGTACGCTCCTGGGCAGGGCATTGCCCCGTCCGAAATTGTCCTAAATTTCTCGCCCATCCTCCTACGAACTGTCTTTTTATGTTTTGAGAACTTGTGGAAGAGCTGCACGTCTATGTACTAAGTTTAAATGAAGAAACTTTGATCCAGTTTATAAGGAAAACAACACCCAAAACCCTTACACATGAAGCCAATCGGCAATCAACGCACACCCAAAAACACACAACAAGCACACACGTCTTGCCCAACCACCGGCCAATAAGAGCATCTCCAGTTGCGTCCCTCAAAAAGCGTCCGGCACAAATGATTTGGGGCACGTTTGGGACCGCGCCGGACAAAAAGAGACCAAAAATCTGTAAAAAAAGAGGTCCTTCCCAGCCGCGTCCCTCAAACGGCGTCCGGATGCATGCATTTTAATAGAAGGGACCACCCCATGTGGGAAAAGTAGGTGAGAGAAAGTGTGGGAAAGAGACTAGCATGTGGGGACTAGGGGCTGCATGCATGCGTCCGGACGCTATTTTGTAGTCGGCGTCCCCGTGAGAGACTCGTGCATAGAGTCTCTCACGGGGACGCCGGACACAAATTGAGGCGCTAATTAGCTTTGGGGGACGCGACTGGACATCTTTTTTCCCCATTTCTTGTCCGCGGTCCCCCAAACCTCATTTGGGGGACGCGACTGGAGATGCTCTAAGGCACCGGACTGGGGTAGGGCCTCGAGACCGCATCACAACTAAAGCGGAAAAATGGAGGCACACCCTAGCTACAGGGGTGGCACACGTCGATGTACAAACCACCCAAAGTGTCTGGAAGAAGTCGGGGAGTGGACCCAACAGGACATGGCCAGACTAGAGGATAGCAAGCAAAGTCGATGCCAATGTACATTGCGCCCAAGATGCCCAGACTCGAGTAGTGATCGTCCTTGACTCCGATTTCAGACATCAGACTCCACGAGCAACCTAGATAACACCTCCAAGAAGGATACAACGCCATAGCTTCGTCGTTGCCTGAACCAGGAAGTTGGGTCTAGGGTTTCCCCATTTGTTGAGGAGGAGGCATGGTTGAATTACTTGGACGACGCCTTCAAAAAGGTGACAATGCTTGTGTGCATCGTCGTCGTCCTGCAGCAGCACATCGATTTCTTCCAACCCTTCAAGTAGCCCCACAGTTGAGGATATGCCAATTAGATATACCACATCAGTGCCTTGATTCCAGCAAGCCGGGATGGCCCACAGATGGTGGTGAGGCTTATGGACCAACCGGGCGGCCCAGTTGACGGAGCATAGAAGCGGTGGGATCTGGCCTGGAGACAAGCTGTCTGATCCGGCCCATGATTAAGGCCGGTCGGATTTGTGCCATGCACGACACGGAATAATTAGTGTACTCTAGGCTTAGTCGTGTCCAGTAGGATCTCTACCATCGTAACCCTAGATCCAGAGCTTTTATAAGCCAGATCGTGGGAGCCCTTGAGGCACAGTTCAACTCATTGTAATCTCGCACTTGTTGCCCGAATAATTTTAAACATGCAGCAATATGGCCTTGCCACCATCATGAGATTTCCAAAGCTAGGTAGCTCGTGTGTCCCTGTCCTGGTGACTCCTCGCCCTAGGACACTGCGGCCCATCGTCGACGATCTTGCGCTGGAAGGCAAGCATCATAGACATGGCAGAACCCACACCAGGTCGGCGTCGTGCACAAAAGCAGAGAAGCCCTGGTCGGGCGCAAACCGAGCCCAGAGACCTATCATGCCGATGTGGGTGACGTCAACGACATCCGCTGCACCCCCACACTAGCTCCCCCCATCACTCCAGCCCCCAACGAGTGGCTAGATTGGGCCCAGATTAGGACCTGCCACCGTAAATCGATGGGGTCATCCTAGCAAATCAGCCTTGCCTGCCTAGCTGCTCCACCGAGTTGAGTCGTAAGCCCACCTCGCATGGCATGTGTGATGCCCACGCCCATGCGAAGAGGAACAATCAGGGTGCTTCATCCACTCCCTCGGTCTGTGACGATCGGGTTACCACCGGCGCCAGCAGCGTCGGTGGCCACGGGAGCACCTTCGAGTGGCTAGTTTTATAGGGTTTGTGTCGCCTCGAGAGTCACTCGCGTGAGGACCCGTGATGCATAGTCAAAACAGGAATTCCTTCCGTGCATGACGAGGTGTCCTTATGATCACCGGTGGATGATTCAAAAGATAGTTTGAAGGATTTTTTGCTTGAGTTAGCTATTTTGTTTGTTTTGTTGAAGTCAGTTCCTTGTGTTGTTGAACTTTAAACTAAGATGAGTTATCAGGTGGTAGCAGATTTTTGTACCGTAGGGGTGCTCGAGAGCGAGCACTTTCAGTGGGTTTCCTACTACTTTATCAACTCGCTCTCTCCTTCTCCTCCTTCCTAAACTTGCTTTGTAAGACAATTATTTCCGTCGAGCAATTAATGGAAAGGGGTGTGAGCCCAACTGGAAAATATTGTCGTGTTATAATGTTAAAACCTCATCGTAAGTGAAATTAGTTGAGTCATTATTTTTCTATTCTTGTCTTGTTATAGTGTTAAAATCTCCTCTTAAGAGCATCTCCACTCCCCCTCCCCCACCCCAATACAGCGTCCGTCGGAGTTGTGTTTGCTGAATTCCTGATGGGCGACTCGGAAGGCGACTCGCAAGGCGACGCGGACGGTGACCCGCGCGACGGCGCCCCCACCCGACGGCCGGAGCTCTGCTCCCGGCCTTCCCCTGGAGGCGGCCTCGGCGGGCGGTTCTGGGCCCTTGCTCCCGGCTTCTCCGACGAGGAGGCGGTCGGCCGAGGTAAGTGCCTCTCCCCCTCTTCCCTCCCCTCCGGTCACTGAGACCTTCTCTTCCCCAACCTTGGGAGATTACCTGCGTGCGGCGGAGGAGCTTGGGGGCTCCCTCCGCTCCTCGCGGAGATCGGCGTTTGCGCCTGGCGGCCGCGGCTCCCGCTTCTCTGCCGGCGGTGGACGTCGCACGAGCAGCGGAGGAGGCAACCCTTCCTCTCGTCGGCCCGGTCGCGCCAAGGCTCGTGACGGCGCGCTTGCTGCCGGCGGCTGGGTCTCCAGGGCGTTGACCCGCGTCATCCCTCCGCCGCCCCTGGCGCGTGCTCCGGCGGCTTCCCCACGGCGGCCTCGGCAGCTCGTCGATGGTCCGGCGCTGGCGGCGCGTCCCGCGGCTCGGCGTGGCCGCGTGGGGGAGGAAGGGTTTCCCCCCTGTGGACTGGGCCGGTTGATGGGCCGTGGCTGTCCCCGCCCCAGGCCCAGGCCCAGGATGCTCCGGCATCCGCTGCTGAGGTGGCGGCCTCTTCTCTGGGCCTCCCACAGGCCGGCCCAGTCCTTCCTGGCCCACCGCCACTCTCTCCCCAGCCCGGTTGGCTCTGGCTAAAAAAGGGCTCCTCTACCCTTTCGCTAGGGTTTCCTGCTTCCGCTGGAGACGTGCGCCGCCATTCTGCTAGGGCTCGCACGGTACGCGTCGCGCCCCCTACCCCACCTCTCACCCGTTCCTTTGCCCAAGTGACGGCGGCGCCGGCGGTGATGGACCGCCAGCAGGGAGCCAGCGGCGGCGCGAACGGGGGCCCCCCCAACCAAGCTCGGGGCGGGGGCGGTCGCCAGGCCGGCAACAAGCGGCGCCACCAAGACCGGCAGGCGGGAGGCCAGGCCCGTGGTCAGCCGCAGCAGGAGGCGGCGCTCCGCGCCCGCGCGCTGGCTGAGCAGGGTGCTCGTCGCCAGGGTGCGTCCGGCTCCAACCAGCCCAACCCGCCTCCCGCGGGCAACAACCCCGCTCCCCCACAGTGGTGGGTGGAGCGCGAACGCAAACGGGCCGCTCGCCGTGCCCAGGAGGATGCCGGCGCTGCTGCCGCTCCTCTTCCCGCTGCCCCCTCCCGCGGCCGGGCAGTGGAGATTGCCGCCGGTAAGCAGCCGGCGGCGGCGCCCAAGGGTGGTTCCGGGCAGGGGCCCAACCAGCCCGGCGGCGTGGCCAAGGATGCCGCTGCGGCCTCCCGGATGGAGTGCTTCAAGTGTGGTCGCAACGGCCACTTCCAGGCCGACTGTCCCTACCCGCCAGTTTGCCTTCTGTGTGGTGTCGAGGGGCATTTCTCGGCGGCGTGCACCTCCAAGGGCCGCCAGCCCTCGCTTCGCGTCCTGGGACAGGCCGTGGCGGGAGAGAGCTTCTTCTCCCTCGACTTCGAGGAGGACGACGATGAGGAAGAGCTCATCTCCAATGGTGCCATCATCTCCTTCGGCGCCGTCTCTTTGTCAGCTAGGGAGCTTGACAGAGAGCTTCACCACCTGGTCGAGGCGGAGTGGGACTGGCAGGTTCAGACCCTGCTTGGTCACTCCTTCGCGGTGACCTTCCCCTCTCGGGAGACGCTCCGGATGTCCACGCGCAGTGGCAAGCTGTATCTTCCTCTCAGTGGGACGGTGGCGGACATCTGGCTCGCGGACGCGGACCCTGCACCCGCAGAGCAGCTGCAGGAGGTGTGGGTGCGCTTCTCTGGCGTCCCTAGGCGCATGAAGAGGGCGAACCGCCTGCTGGCCGGCATGGGGATGCTTGGCTGGCCGATCGGCTGTCGACGAGGATTCCCTCACGCGCCCGATGCCGGTCCGCATGCTTCGGCCTGCCGCAACCCGGCCAAACTCAAAGGCACTGTTCAGCTCTTCCACAAGAAGTGGGGCTACAACATCGGGGTGGCGGTGGAGGCGCCGGCGGGTCCGTCCGGTGGCTCTTCCCCCCCGGCTGCTCATAAGCCGGGAGACGACGACGATGATGAGGATGTGGACGACCTCAGCCCGTCCGAGGGCGAGTGGGACGACCTTGGCGCGCAGGATGCCGCGCGGAAGGACGACACGCCGCCGGGGGCCCAGCCACCTGCCCCGGCCCCTGCCCCGCAGGCGCCGTCGGACGCCGCCGGCGGGAGCTCGCCCTTGCCGGGACGCCCCCGGGGAGGGGGCTCTCGAGCGCTCGCCGACCGGGCTAGCCTCCCTGGACCAGTACGGGTCCAACCTCCCTCGGAAGGGGGCCTGGCCGGTTTCCCTGGCCATCCTGGAGCGGCGGGCCACCCCCGTCCTCATGGAGGTCGACGTGCCAGCGGACTCTGCTCCGCTGGTTTCGTCGGTGCTGTTGGAGACGGACTCCGACTCGGAGGGCTCCCCGTCCAAGAACATGGACTCGGAGGCGGACGCGGATGATGACGACGAGCAGCTGGAGGACGTCGACGACTCGGAGCGTGCCCCTCTCGACCGGCCTGTCGCCGGCGGTGTCCCGCGCCGCCGCCGCACCAGGACTGTCGCCGCTGGGCCCGCTCGCAAGAGCGCCCGCCTGCGAGGTCCGGCCGCGGCCGCGACGGTGCTGCAGCGCGCCCAGGAGAGGACGGCGTCGAAGAACCTTGAAGGTAATCCCAAGCCCCCCTCCTCCCTCCCTTCTCTTGCGTAGTTCTCAGCTCTCCCTGCTCTGTCGGACGCCCACCTTGAGGTGGTGGCTCATGACTCAGGACTTGCGTTCATGCTGGAATCCGGGACGAGTACGGAGACCCTCTCGCTCATCCGAGCTAAAGAGGAGGCACAAGCCGCGTTGGCCCATGCTGCTTTCTGCAGAGACCGGGCCTTGGCCGAGGCGGCTGAGGTCCCGCCTGCTGGGCCCTTGGTTGTTGGACCTGTCACGGCTCAGTCGTCAGAAGGGGTTGGGGCCCCTCCTGCCCCGCCTTCTCCTATGACCACTAGGAGGAGAGCGGCCAGTACCTCGGTGGCATCCCGTCGCGGACGGAGACCGTCGCAGGTTCCTTGATGCGGGCCGGCATCTGGAACCTTCGTGGCTTTGGCGCTCCTGGGCGGAAATCCCAGATCCGTGAGCTGCTGACTCGCGAGCAGCCTTGATTTTGCGGGCTTCCGGGAGACAATCAAAGCTCAAGTTCACCACCGCGGATCTTCTCGGGCATTGATCCGCGAGGCCGTTTTGCTTGGTGTGATGTTCGGCTAGGGGACGCTCAGGAGGGATGCTCCTCGGCGTTAATGAAGACTCTTTCGAGGTCCTAGGGTGGACTAAGGGGACCTTCTTCATCCGGGTTGACGTGCGTCAGCTGGACAACAATGTCAAGTGGGCCTTCTTTTTCGTTTATGGCCCAGCTGACCACCGTCGCACTCAGGAGTTCTTGGGGGAGCTCACTCTTGCGGTTGGAGCCTGCGACCTTCCCCTCGTGGTGGGCGGTGACTTCAACCTCATCCGCGGGGCGGAGGACAAGAACAACTGCCACATTGACTGGCCTAGGGTGCATCGTTTCAACGACCGCATTGCCAATCTTGCCCCGAGAGAAGTCCGCAGGGCGGCGCTCGCTACACCTGGACTAACAAGCAGCTGAACCCCGTCAGATGCGTCCTTGATAGAGTTTTCATTTCCCCGGACTGGGAAATACTCTTCCCCCTCTGCTCTTTAGTGGCGGAGACCATTATCGGTTCTGATCATGCCCCGCTGATCTTGAGCTCTGGGGAGGATCTCAAGAAGCGCAGCCCTCGCTTCTTCTTCGAGCAGGCCTGGCTCGAGAGACCGAACTTTGTGGAGCTGGTCTCTGACAAGTGGCGCTCCTTGGAGGGGGCCGTGGGCGCCCCGCTCGACCCTATTGATGCCTGGCAGCAGATCTCCGCGGGGATTCGCCAGTTCCTGAGAGGCTGGGGAGCCAACCTCGGGAAAGAGGGCCGCGACCTCAAGGATTCCCTCATTGCCCAGATCCAGCGTTTAGACGCTCTGGCTGACACCTCGGGCCTCGACGACGAAGGCTGGGCCCTGCGCTACTACCTTGAGGGCGAGCTCACCCACCTTGCCCGGACCCAGGAGGAATACTGGAGACGGAGGAGCCGCCTCGAATTGGCTGCTCAAGGGTGACGCCAACACGGCCTTCTTCCACGCGATGGCCAATGGCCGGAGGAGGAAATGCACGATCTCGAGACTCGTCTCTGAGGGAGGAGTCATCTCGGACCCTCATGCCCTCCAGGACCATATTTACACCTTCTACCGCAACTTGATGGGTGCGGTAGGGGAGACCCGTGTTTTCTCCCTTGCCAATACCCTTTGGGACCAGCTGGGGCGGGTCTCAGAGGAGGAGAACGACGGGCTTATGCTGTCCTTCACCGGGGAGGAGCTGGACAAGGTGCTTGCTAGCATGCGAGTTGAGACGGCTCCTGGGCCTGATGGGTGGCCGGTAATCTTCTTCAAGAAGTTCTCGGGCCCTTACCAAACCCCACATCCTCGCCATCCCGAATGGCTTCGCCTTGGGGCGCGTTGACATTGCGAGGCTTAACTTTGGAGTCCTCTCGCTGATTCCTAAAGTCCAGGGTGCCGACGACATTCGGCGGTTCGGCCTATTGCTCTCATTAATGTGATCTTTAAATTCGTTGCCAAAGCCTACGCGATTCGTGTTTCCCCTATTGCTCACCGCATCATCAGTCGCGCGCAATCCGCCTTTATTAAGGGCCGACACATCCTTGAAGGGATAGTTTCCCTTCAGGAGATCATCCATGAGACCAAGTCTAGGAAACTCAGGGGAGTTTTTCTTAAGCTCGATTTCGAGAAGGCGTTTGACCGCGTCAACTGGCAATTCCTTCGTGAAGTCCTTCATAGGAAAGGCTTTGACCCGGGCTGGGTTCATCGCGCCATGAGTCTGGTCTCGGGGGGCCAGACGGCGATCACGGTCAACGGGGAAGTTGGGAACTACTTCCGCAATGGCCGCGGCGTCCGCCAGGGGGATCCCCTCTCCCCTCTCCTTTTTGACTTTGCGGTTGAGGCCCTTGCTGCCATCCTCCAGGCAGCTTCGAGGGCTGGGCACATTGCTGGGGTTGGTCCCGCACCTTGTGGAGGGCGGTATCACCCATCCGCAATACGCGGATGATACGATCATCATGCTCCAACCGGATGCGCTTGGCCTTGCGAACCTCAAGTTCCTCCTTCTCTGTTTTGAGAACATGTCCGGCCTTCGCATCAACTTCCACAAGAGTGAGGTCATGGTGTTGGGGTCCACTGACCTCGAGCAAGAAGCTATCGCCAACTTGCTCAACTGCAAGAAGGGCTCCTTCCCCTTCACCTACTCCGGGGCTCCCCATTTCCGACCGCGCCGTTAAGGCTTCGGATCGGGGCCCTCTTACCACTAGGGTGGGTCGGAGAGCGGACCCATGGATGGGGAAATTCATGTCCTCCGCGGCACGCTTGACCCTCATCAACGCCCGCCTCTCCAATCTCCCTCTCCACGCAATGGGGGTGTACCTCCCGGGCGAGGGCGTCCACGCTGCGTTCAGGAAACACCGGGCTAGATTCTTCTGGGAAGCCAATGGCCCGAGGCGCAAATACCACTGGGTCAGATGGGAAGCGCTCTGCAAACCAAAGTCCTTGGGGGGACTAGGTATCATCGACACCGAGCTCATGAACATTTGTCTCATGACCAAATGGATTTGGAAGCTCTATGCTCGGGGAGCAAGGGCCGTGGGCTGAGATCCTCGGAAACAAATATCTCGAGTCCAGGGACCTCCCGGTGGACTCCCACCATTCGGGCTCCCAGTCCGGAACGCCATCCAAAAGATTAAGTCCGTGTTTCGCCCGGGAGCGCGACACAAGGTGCGTAGTGGATCCTCCACCCTTTTCCGGAGTGACCGGTGGCAAGGGTCGGGACCCTTATGCTCCCGGTTCCCCGCACTCTTCTCCATCGCCGCGGACCCGCAGATCACGGTCTCCAGATGCTTCGGTACGTTGGGTGGGATCCCAACCTTTCGCCAAAGCCTGGGACCTCCTGCCCGCATTGAGCTCGCGCTCCTTCTGTCGGAGACGGCTGGGACGCAGCTCTCTGATGGCCCGGACATCATCTCCTGGGCCCTTGAACCCTCTGGCAAATTCTCTGTCAAGTCCCTATATAGGCGGCTCTGTCAGGGGACGCCGCGTAAGCACTTTAGTGACATCTGGAAGATCGCGGTGCCCATGAAAATCCGCATCTACATCTGGCAACTTCTCCGGAACCGCCTTCCCTCGAATGATAATATCCGCCGTAGAAGGGGCCCATCGTCGGGGCGATGCGCCCTTTGTTCGGATTTGGAAGACACCGCCCACATTTTCTTCCTCTGCCCACCGGCAAGATTCATGTGGAGCGCAGTTCGGGAACCGCTCGGGTGCACTCGGAACCCCACTTGCTTCGCGGAGCTGTATAGGCTCCTGGATGACCTCGTAGGTCAAACGAAAAGGGTTCTCTCGGATTTGTCTGTTCGGCCCCGTGCTTTGGGGGCTTTGGAATATTAGGAACAAGTTTTCTATTGAAGGGATTTTCCCTTCGCAGCTCTGCCGACGCCTTATACAAAATGTTGATGTACTTACGGGTGTGGAAGCCAGTGGCTAGGCGGCAGGACCGCGAGGCGTTGGAGTTGGCGATCGGGAGGCTTCGCTCACTCCACGCCAACATCCGGGACCGTCCGGCGTGAGGACCTTCGCCGGTGGACCGTGTCGAGCTAGTTTCTCTTCTTTTTCACCTTGTTATCCCTTGTATCGGACTAGTTCGTTGTGCATGTTGAGAGGCCTCGTTGGGGCGATTCCTCTCGTCTCGTGCTTGTGGATGCTTTGCTCGGTTAGGAGCATGTTTGCACTGTTGTGATTGTCTGTCTTATGTACTCTGCCGTTGTGTGGCTTCATTAATTTAAAGCCGGGCTCATCTTGAGCCTTCCGTCTAAAAAAATACAGCGTCCATCGTTGCCTTTTTTTTTAGCCTGAAGCGCGGAACCGATCATGGGGAGGCGCCCAGCCATACGCCCCCATAGATTAATTTTTTTGTATAATTTGAATTTGAAACAACAAATGAACTACAAGAATTTATTGAAAATAAGTTCAGCATAGAAAACAAATAGTATAAGTTCACAAAGAACACAAATAATTTAACTAGTTTAGATCACACTGACAAATAGATAAATAAACTAGGCGGGAACTTTGTGGATCCACAAATGCTCCACCAGATCATCTTGCAATTGATGATGAGTATTTGTCTCTCAAACTTCTTGACACCTGACGAGAAAAACAACAAAGGCTGGCGGCACATCGTGATCAACATCTGCAAGAGGGCCCATCCGTCCATACGGTTCGGTGTCAAACACTTGGAATTCCCGCTCGCTCTTAATAATCATGTTGTGTGATATCACGCAGGTAGTCATGACCTTCCACATCCTTTCTGCAAGCCTCTTGTTGCTGAGCAAACCAAGCTTCCTGCCCTTCAAGACACTGGGCTTGAGGAATGTCTTAAAAAATGTTGACCATCTTGGATATATACCATCAACCAGATAGTATCCCTTGTCATACTGATGGCCTTTGATCTCGAACGGCACACAAGGAGAATTGCCTTCAACAAGCTTTTGAAACACATTCGACCACTGCAACAAATTGATGTTACTGTGCAATCCTGCCATACCGAAGAAAGCATGTCAAATCCAGAGATCTTGATGTGCCACTGCCTCAAGCACCATAATGCATGATCCTTTATTACCTTTATGCATGCCTTGGTGTGCAAGTGGACAATTCTCCCATGCATAATGCATATAGTCAATGCTTCCAAGCATTTCAGGAAACCCTCTATCTGCATTTTGTGCCAAGATCTGAGTTGTGTATTCTGCATTGGGTGTGGGCATGTAGTTCTTTCCAAACAATGCCATAATTTCTCTGCAGAACTTGTACATGTAATCGATGGTGTTGGACTCGGCCATGCACAGGTGGTCGTCCTATGTATATCCAGGCTCTCCATATGCAAGCATCCGGAGGGCGGCCGTGCATTTCTGAATAGTGGAGAAACCAAGCAACCAACAGCGTCTCTCTTCAATTTGAAGTAGTCGATCTCCCTCTGATTCTTGACAATCTTCAAAAAGATCTTCCTACTCATCCTGAAACAACGGTGGAAAATGACATCGCCATGCAATAGATCATCGACGAGGTAGTCGGCATAGAGCATTCAATAGCCTTCCATCATCTGCCTCGGCTTGCTCTTATGGCGGCCCGACGCGGAACCACCAATCATTGGCTTATCCTCTTCGACGATCATGACTAGGAGGGTGACGAGGATAGGTAGATGCTCCTCGTCGCCGACGGCTTCCCTTGCCGCAGCGGCGACAACGACTTCCTCGTCCATCAGAACAGCGAGCACCTCCTAGTCATCAGAGTCCATCGCATTGGCAAACCGCCGAACACCTCTCGTGCAAAGTAGACGCCGGGTGGGGACGGTGAATGGGAGGCGGCTAGAAGCAGAGGGATGACGACGTGATGGGCGGCGCGGTAGAGTGGGGAGTGGAAAGGTGTATTCAACGGCGCATGGGGTTCTATATGAGACTACCTGCCAACGGCGGTGAGGGGTGGTTGCGGTGCCGATCTGACTCGCGGGAGGCTGAGGCGAGGTGGTAGGAGGCCGAATGGTAAGGGATTTCTGAGAGTCGGGATGGTTTCGTTATCTCACCAATAATGAAATTCGATCCCTCTGTTGGATCGCTCGGAAAAAACCAATTAGAAACTGGATAAACGTGCGTCAGCAATATTGCGACTCACTGACCTTTTATTTTGCGAGGCAAGATTCACTGACATGCATTAGAAGTTCATTTCATAGTACAGAGTATCATCTCGATTTTATTCAACTCCCGCGGCTAAACAAAACAAGCAAACCCACATCCATGGCACCAATCAACCGGCCCCGGCACGATCACGTCGGCCTGTCCTCAAGCGCTGGGCGGGAACGGGATGGCGGCGACGGTCTTGAGCCACGCGGGGCGGACAGAGATCTCGTCCCACCACGCCTTCACATGCGGCCTGGACGCCACGAGCTCCGCCTTGGGCGTCTTGGTGAGCAGGAAGAGGTAGGACAGGTGGTTGGCGTCGGCGAGCGTGTAGGCGTCGCCGGCGAGGTACTTGTTGCCCTTGGCGAGGTGGGCCTCGTAGACGTCGAGCACCTTGGCGAGGTCGGCGGCGTTCTTGTCGACCACCTCCGCGTCAGGGGCGCCGCCGAGCATGGGCTTGATGAGGAGCTGGAAGACGAGCGGGGAGACGGCCGGGTAGAAGTGGTGCGACTCGACTTCGAGCCACGTCTCCAGCTTCGCCGACGGCGTCGGGACGAGGTCGGGTCCCTGGGACTTGTACTTGGTGGCGATGTACCGGTTGATGGCGCGGGACTCTGCAGACGCAAATGCCACGGCGCGTTGGTTGGTTAGTTTGGGGGATTGATTAAGCTATTGTTTCGGGGCTAGACTAGTTGATTTGCTACTAACAGATCTGAGAGAGAGATTGTTGCAGAAAGGCATGTGGAACTAGTAAATATATGGATCCATCAGACCGGATCTGGGTGAACAGAGCAACTGACGAAACGAGCAGGGCAGTGAATTACCGTAGAGAACTTCGTCTCCGTCCTGCAGCGCGGGGATCTGGCCGAAAGGCTGCAAAGAAACGGGAGCAGAGCGAAACAAATTAGCCAGGAATACAAATATCTCTGTCAGACCTCTCTGGCGAGGAGATCGTCTGGGTGCGTTACGTTGAGGGCGAGGAAGTCGGGGTGCTTGTGGGCGCCGGTGCGGAGGTCGACGGGGACGATCTCGAAGTCGAGGTCCTTCTCGTTGAGCACCGCCGCCGCGCGAATCACGTTGGGCGACAGCGCCATGCCGTACAGCTTGATCGGCGCCATCTCGATCTCCCTTCGCTGCTTCTCGCTCGAGCTCACTGCCGTGCTTGCTTGGTTGCTCGCTGAACTAGATAGCTAAGCTTATCTGCGTTGCTCTCTCACTTCCTGAGGCTCCTGGCATATATGGAGGGTGTGATGCTGACCTCGAGCTCGCTGAGTATGGGTCAAAGCCACGAGCTTTCACACCGCCAGTACCACTGACCTACCGGGCCCCAGTGGCTGGCATTGGAAGTATCGGCGAAACTCGTACTCGCACGCAAATGATCGGACACGTATCTTTTTTTATTTCTCCGTCTGGATGATGGTGCGCGCCGCAGGAACGTAGTGGGTGGGCACCGACGGTGCCTCGGATCTGATAGTAGTGAAACAGCACATGATAATCGATGGACGCGCAAATGACGAAAGGGCCTCATTCACATCGATCCATTGGATCGCGCCGCCCACTTAACGTACGCCACGCAAGGCCGTCCACACGCCTGGTTCTTGCACCACTGCCACGAGGTTGATTTTTTTTTTTTGAGAAACACAGTACAAACGCTCATATACACGCGCATACACTCACCCCTATGAACGCACACACGCACACCCTATCCTTATGAGCACCTCCAGAAGACTGAGCCGGCGGATTGGATCTTGAAATTGACGAAGTCACCACAGGCGCCTCGCTGTCGACGGGAACGTCGCCTCCCACTGAATGAATATTCCGCCTTTATGAGACACACAGATGTCAAACCTGGGGTTTGAGCCACGAGGTTGATTTTATACGAAGAGAACGACTATCTACGTATGGCACGAGTGAGTTCACTACCATCGAATGCATATATAAATTTCGCAGTAGAAAATTTTGGCAAAGACTATTTAAGATGGTCAAATAAAGCAGAGAATGCTAAAATCATGGCACAAAATGTAGCTAGAAGATTTTCTCAAATGCTTGGAAGCATCGATTGCATGTCCTGATTATGGAAGAGCGGAAGAACCATCTGTTTGCTCGGCAAGGTTTCTACGGAGGGCATCACTGCAGTGCGCTACTAGAAGTTGTAGCAAATCATGATTTGCGGATGTGGCATTCATTTCTTTTTGCATGGCTAGATCGCATAATAACATCAACGTGCTCAGACGCTCTAGGTGTTTGCAAAACATGTGGAAAGTCATGCTCCACATGCAACTATGAGATCAATGGCAACTCATATACCAAAGGATACTATCTTGATGAAGGTGTCTATCCTAAATGAGCGAATTTGTTAAAACAATCATCGCGCCTCTAGGTTAGAAGAGTTGCCACTTTGATGAGTCCTAGGAGAGTTGCAGGATGGATATCAAGCGGACATTTGGCATGCTCCAATCTTGATTTGCTAATGTTCGGTATATTGCTATTACATGGTCTCAAGTTCAAATATCAAAGGTGATGCATGCTTATATCATCATGCGCAACATGATCGTCGAGAGTGACCGGAAGAATCGAGCAAGGAATGTTGAACCCTATTAGTATGAGGGCCCTCTTGTGGACATTGATCACTAGGTGCATGCGCTTTTGCCGATTTCATCGTCATAAAGCAGAAATTTATGACTCAAGTATTTATGCTTAACTGCAAAAATAATCTCGTAAAGCATTCGCGAAGAGTTACAGAAATGGACACTATGGCACTGCTTGAATTGGCACCCCTGATTATCTTGAAGGTTACAGGAAAGTGTAGCACACGCAACTCTCCTCCATTGGCTCAATCAAACTGGCATCAATAGAAGTTGTAGGTGTGGAAAGTATATCGGGATAAGAGCATCTTTACTCGGGCACCCAAAGCCTCCCTCCCAAAGCGCTATGCAGGGTGCTGCCATCAAAAAATGCATCTAGCCGGTTCCTCCAATTTCTCTTTGGTGTCGGCTGGACATGATTAGAAGCGCCCCTGGCCGAAACCAACCCATAGGGGGGCGTCGGCGCTGAACGGACTGGAAAATGACGCGCCCAAGCCTGGCAGCGAGATGGACCGCCTCGTCCAGCGTCGCGTCGCGTCGATGACCACGTGGTAGTGAAAATGCGTGTCACCACCATGTTCCCGCCTGTTCCTTCCCGTTCTTTCCACCGCTTCCCGCCTTTTATCGATATATGTAGGGTCGGCCTCCATTGCCGATGCACATCTAAACTCATCAAATATGCAAATTTTCTCTCATGGCTTCTCTTACGGCCGTCATTATTTTTCATCCCATAAAATAATTGCATTGTGATTTTGCATGCTTGGATATATCATCGACAAAATCCAGAATTGTTTTCATTTTTTGAAACCTATAAATATGAATTTTGGATTTTTAATATATAGGGATCACTGGTGCTCATGTGCTAGAAGAACTTTTTGCCTTTTATGCCACCACTATCTCACTGAAATAACAAGAGAATATGGGGGATAATGATACCTACAGGAAATATTCTAGAACAAATATACTTTTATTGTACGTGTATAAATAGGGTGAGACCTCTTTCCCTTTTATATAAGATAAGATTGTTGGATTAGTTGAACGTTCGAAGTATTTTTGCTTTCTATTTTTTTCTATTAGAGGTTGTATCATTCTATTTAGCTGAGCACGCATGATAAGCGAATAAAAATGTCTCGTCCTATTTAGCCACTATACAGTGAGACATTATGAATGAAAACATCTGGGATGGGAATTATGCTTAAATCCCATGCAAAAGGTAAACTCATGTATGGAAAAATATGCACGCCTAACTAGCATTTTAACTTTTCAAAACAACAAAACAATGATATTGTAAATAGGCCGGTCAAACATGCTTGATTTGTAAATTCAACAATACGGCCAAACTCTAGGTGTTTGTTATGGTTAATATTTTATTCTTATGTATGTTTTAAATTTGGGGCTTTTCAAAATACTTCAATGTTGAGATTAATAGTAGGTGAACTTGGCGCGAGGTACGAATTACTTCCGTATAGAACCAAAAGTTGTCTACTTCTGATTCAGAAAACATTCATATAGAGCAAATAATACATTTATTTGCTTAACTGGCCATGAGAGCTTCTTCTCATCCAGCTCCTCGTGAATGAAATGAGAAAGATAGATACACATTAATAGATAATCGAAAAAGTTAGGTGTTTTTTACTTTTATTGAATATTGAATAACGGTAAAGTATTCTAATTCAATAAGGATTTCGCGGGCCAATGTTTACTCTTTCTTGTCTTAATTTGTTAATTTAAACCTTACCAAATAAGAATTTTTTTTTTGGTTTCCTCCGCTATCCCATCCAATGAAGTATTAGGATTCTTTTCAATAAAATCCTATCGAATCATAGGTTCCGTCGTTCCCACTGCTTTACATATATCACATAAATAAGAAAAAGAAATGACCAATGTCCATAACTACCCCCGGATTTTCTTTCCTCGACCTCAAAGTCGTTCATCGCTACTCCGAACAAGCCACAAAGAGAAGAGAGAACTGGAATAAGTACCCCTAATCTTTGTTCCCTCCAACATGCATGTATATATATATATATATATATATATATATATATATATATATATATATATATATATATATATATATATATATATATATACAACAAAAAACATTGACCATGCCAATTCATTTATGACTATCTGTCCCTGCATCAGTCTAGTGTAGGAGAGAAATATGAAGGACAATGCAATCATAGGTAGATACCATATCATAGCACGTGGTACTAGAAATTTTAATATGAAATAAATCTTGTGCACATATTTATATTGATATTATAAAAATTAATTAATATAAGAAGACTATAATACTAGCACATGATACTACGCATTGTGGAGATATTAACATATAGTTGTATCATATGCATATGCATGATACATCTCTACGATACTATGCATTGTGACTAGTCTTAGTAGTAGTCCGTTGGATCGCTTGGAGACGACTAGACGTGCAATGCTAATCTCAAATCTCAAGAAAATAGTGACTCCATAAAACCACAATAAACTCCAAGCATTCTTTTTTTTTGAACAGAAAGAGGGGTCTAGAAAGATCCCGGTGGATCTTCATTCAAGTAGACGTGGCAGATACAAATTACAAGAAAGCTTTTTTATCACTCGCTCTAAATAACCTAGAATTTGAAGATAAGGCATTCACTTTTACAAAAAAAAAAAGAACCCTTGTAGAAAAAGAGGAAAATCAATCAAGGACAATGGCGCCTCTACCGCCGGTCACCGGCGAACTCTAGTCGCTTCAGTCGAGCTCCGAGAGCAGCGTGATCGAAGGCTCTCTTCTGACGATGACACCCATTCGTTGGCCACTTCCAGGATTCCGGGGACAAACCACTTGCATCCTTGAAAGAGTCGAGCTCCAGCGATGGATCAACAAATAGGCCTCCACCATGGAGGAGGAAGAAGGGCCACCTTTTTGGCCGAAGATCACGGTGACAACAACAGTCGTCATGTGTTGCGCTAGAGGAAATCCATCAAATACAGCTCTAGAACGCCGCTCCGCAGATCCCCCAAGAACACCACTACCTCGAATGGACTCTTCTTCTCCACCACCATGGTGGCTTGAAAGAGGAAATTTCAAGGCTGCGTCGCCCAGATCTTGAGAGCACTAGAAGAGTTTTACTGAGGGAGATGTAGAAGCCCCACCTCCGGATCCCTCCATCGATCGGAGCTCCACGAGCAGCCGCACGGCCACCACGAGCCACCGGAAGCAGCTCACAATCCACAATAGCCAGATTCCCATGGGTATCACGCTATTCTCCATGTGGATAAAACCTAGACCTAGACTCGATCTAACCCTAGCCCTGCAAGAAAGGAGGCCGGATCCCTCTCCCGTGTCATCTCCGGCCGGCAAAGCCACCAGAGAGGAACCAGGGAGAAGACTGACGCGTTGAAGAAGGGGAGGAAGAGAGAGAAAGAGAAGGCGGGGGGTGCGCTCTCAATAAACTCCAAGCATGAATGAGTCGATTCAGGCAAGAAACTCTAAAGCAACGGCGGCGGCGGTAGGGGGTCGAGGGGGGTCATTCGACCCGGCTCCCGATCGAAAAAAAGAAGAAGATGGGCGCCTGAGTGGCCGAGTCCTGTTGACAAGGGATTAACTTATCAATGCCTATAGATTGTAGACTAGGGTTTTAGTCGGAAGTAGAGGGAAAGTAGATCTCAAAGGTTTCAGCCGAAAAGTACTCGACGATGTAAAAACTAGGGTTGCGTGAAACAATGAATCGATGCTCTCTTTGTCCCTCGACTCCCCCTTATATAAGAGGTGGAGTCGAGGGATTCATAATACACAAGTTACAGAGTCCGGGAGGGTTTCCAACCCGTTCCGCAAGATTACAAATAGTACTTCCTAATACAACTCTAGCTTTCCTTAATAATAACTTGGGCTTCCGAATCTTCTTATTCTTCGAGTTATGGGCCTTCGTTAAACCCCGGGTACCATCTTCGGCAGGCCCATTGGGGATGCCTATGTAAGTAGCCCCCTGGATTTTGCTTGAATCGAAGAATCAGGGAAAATCTCCAACTTTAATCATTCAATAACTCTGTCAAATTTATCACATATCTTTGGATATGTAATTATATATTGTACAGGGATGATGGTAGTTGGGGCTAGTTCATCTGACGGATCAGGTACTAGTTAACTGCTCTAGTGGCAATCCGCAAAAACCTACTTCAAGATCACGTCCCTGGACATGATCTCGGGATACTGGTGTAAACTTCGACAGGTGCCGCTTAAGATCTTACCATTCTGTCGAGTCCCAGTCATATTTTATCGGGTACCTAACGCGTCCGTTAGGATTTTTCTTCGTATCTGTTGATACGGAAAAAAGTAGCAAACCGACGTCAGAGACGGCGCCACACCGCTCAGAACGGATCTGGGGTCTTACCTTCGCAAAATTTTGCGGCATTCAGAGATTATTCGCAACTTTGGCGCTCTGAGAATATATTGTCGAGTGCTTTTTAGGCTGTTGGAATAGCACATTTTATTGAGTCAACAGATGACTTATCTTGCCTTCCCGATGGGAGTATATGCAGAGTTATTTGTATAACTCGGAATATGCTCACTTCTTCTTTTTGTTTTAATTTCATCGGGCACGCGAACAGCGTTCCCGATGGGAGTAGCCCCCGAGGCTACAGCCAAGGACTAGTGCTTGGTTGTAGGCTCAACACTTTAATGCCTCATATCGCTATATTGTCATTCTTTCTCGAACTTTTCATATCTATCGGGTGCGCGACCGGCGCTCCCGATGGGAGTAGCCCCCGAGGCTATGAACAAATGCTTGCATTTGGTCATAGGCTCTCGCCATTTCTATTTTGTCATACTCGAATTTTTCTTTTTTCCAAAGTAGCCCCCGAGCATTTCGGTGGCGATTTTCTTTATTTGTGTATGCGAGGTTGAACCAAGGCAAAATAAATTATATTGAGTATACTATATTTGCGGGTATTAGCCCCCGAGCCTTTTTTGTTGATCACTATTTTGTATCTTCTTTTATTTTGCGAGGTGCTTTGCACCAAGGCGAAATATTTTCGGTAATGTATATATATATTTTAACTTCTGGGCGCAAGCCCCCGAGCCTGTCGAAGAAAAAGATGTATATCTCCACTATCTTTATTATATTGCAGCACCGCGAGTCCGCCTCATTAAAAACCTTTTTCAGCCCCACTTGGTGCAATGAAAAAAGGAAAAGAGTGCGTCTGAAAACTCGCGGGCGTTTCGGTACATTGTATTTTTACAGGGAGGACTATATTTCGACTTCAAGCGTAAAAACGCCTTAGCTGCGCCACGTTCCATGGATTTTGCTCGGGAACCCCTGTCTTCTTGTCCTTTATCCTGTACGCTCCTCCTTCAATTACTTCTGTGACGATTATGATCCAGTCAGAAATGACAAGGATGATGATGCTGCATGGCAGTATAAAAGGTGGCTAAGTGCCATTTATAAAGAATACAATTGAGAATGCTATTGTGAGCTCAATTGCAGAGTGTGCTTCCGTAAGGGAGTATCTTGAAAGAATAAAGAGCCAGTTCACTGGTTCTTCAAAGATATGTGCGACCCAGCTGCTGAAGCAACTGGTGACAGAAAAGTACACATGGACATGAAGGACATGGCGAGTGTGCCATATGGTTGTAATAATGCTTATGTGGAGTTGCTTTACTCCATGATGAGCTTTATTTAATGTCCTTGCGTGAAAAAGGTGATGTTTGTGTGTAATGTGAATGAGAAGGTATCCGTGTCGGAAAAAGAACAAAAGAAAAAAAAAACTGATGAATCATCGAAATTATGGCATTGTCGCTTAGGCTATATTTCGAGGGGGAGAATAGAAAGACTCGTCGTTAAAAATGATATTCTTCCTCCATTAGAATTCTCAGACATAGAACAGTGCATCGATTGCATTAAAGGAAAATTTGTAAAGCAAATTAAAAAGGGTGAAAATCGAAGCACAACAACACTAGAAAAATTCACACCGACATATGTGGACCATTTCCTCTAAAAAGTGTGGATGGCTATGATTCGTTCATAACATTCACAGATGATTACTCTCAATATGGTTATATTTATCCAATAAAAGAAAGAACAGAAGCGTTGGATAAATTCAAAATATTCAAAGCTGAAGTTGAAAATCAGCATGATAAAAGAATAAAGATAGTCAGGTCTGATCGTGGAGGGGAGTACTACGGTCGACATACTCCATATGGCCAAGTCGCCCAGTACTCGATGCCGGGCGAACCTCAGCAGAATGGGGTAGTTGAAAGGCGCAACTGTACCCTTATGGATATGGTGCGCAGTATGATAAGCTATTTCACCCTACCATTTGGATTGTAGATTGAGGCTTAAAAAACCGCTATTCACATTCTAAACAGAGTACCAAGCAAATCGGTGCCCAAAACACTGTATGAGCTATGGATATGGAGAGTGCCTTCTCTAAACCACCTGACAGTGTGGGGGAGCCCTGCTGAGGCCAAAGTATTTAATCCAAACATCGCAAAGTTAGATACCAAAACAGTCAGCTGCCATTTTATTGGCTATCCTGAAAAGTCAAAAGGTTATCGTTTCTAGTGCCCAGAGAAATACACAAAGTTTGTGGAAACGAGACATGCTGTCTTCTTAGAGGACGAAATGATGAGGGGGAGCATGGTAGCTCGGAAAATTGATCTTGAGGAGAAGAGGGTGCTTGCACCTAATCCGATGACTCAGGAGCCATTTTTTGCGCTACCATGTGCACATGTACCGACGATCCCTGTGATTGTGGTGCAAGCGTCTGTTGTAACTCCACCCATGACAACGATGAGTAAAATTCGGAACATGTCCGTCAGGAGCCGAATGAACCATTTGTTGAGCATGAAAGGGAGCAACAACAGCCACCTCTAGAGGCAAAAGGATTTACACAAAGAGAAGGGATAGATTATAATGAGACATTTTCTTCGGTCTCATGTAAGGATTCCTTCAGAATCATAATTGCATTAGTTGCACATTTTGATTTAGAGTTGCATCAAATGGATGTAAAGACGGCATTTCTAAATGGGGATTTAGAAGAAAATGTCTACATGAAACAACCCAAGGGTTTTATCATGGAAGGCAAGGAAGAAATGGGATGCCGCCTAAAGAAATTCATTGATGGATTAAAGCAAGCCTCCAGACAGTGGTATCTAAAGTTTAATGAAACAATCAAGAGATTTGGATTTAAAGAAAATATTGAGGACAATTGCGTTTATGCAAAGTTTAAAAGTGGGAAATATATTTTCCTAATCTTGTATGTGGATGATATTCTGCTTGCCAGTAGTGATGTTAGTCTACTGCAAGAGACAAAGAAGTTCTTGTCCTCAAATTTTGATATGAAAGATCTTGGTGAAGCGTCATATGTTTTGGGAATATAAATTCACCGAGATAGGAACAATGGAGTATTAGGACTATCGCAAAAGGCTTATTTAGAAAAGATTCTAAGTAAGTATAATATGCATAAGTGCAGTGCCACACCTGCCCATATAGTCAAGGGCGACAGTTTTGGGAAACATCAAGTCCCCAAAATCAATACGAGCTCGACCAAATGAAAGCGGTTCCATATGCTTCGGCTATTGGAAGCCTACAGTATGCACAAGTATGCACTCGCCCTGACTTAGCATTTATCACCGGAGTACTCAGTAGATATCAAGAAAATCCAGGTTTTTAACACTGGAAAATGGTAAATAAGGCATTGCGTTATGTGAAAGACACAAAGAACTACATGCTAACATATAGAAGATCTGATTCCCTAGAAATAAGAGGGTATTCAGATGCAGATTTTGCGGGGAATAAAGATGATAGAAAATCCACATCTGGATATGTATTCACCCTTGCAGGGGGAGCTATTTCGTGGAGAAGCTCCAAACAGACGATAGTTGCATCATCCACGATGTATGCAGAATTTATAGCATGTTATGAAGCCACGGGGCAGGCATTATGGTTAAAGAAATTCATACCCGACTTGAAAGTGGTAGATTGTATTGACAAACCACTAAAGATGTATTGCGACAATGAGCCCGCGATATTTTACGCTCACAACAACAAGTCGAGTAATGCTACGAAACCGATTGAGGTTAAGTATTATGTTGTGAAACACAAGATCCGAGGATCAAACAATAAGTCTCGAGCATATAAGGACAAAAGATATGCTTGCGGATCCGCTAACGAAAGGCTTACCACCCGAGCGTGTTCAAGGAGCACGTAGCCGGCATGGGTTTAAGGGAAAGTCTTACCTATCCTGGATCATAAGAGGCCCAAAAGCAAAAGAATTTGTTTCAAAACAGAGAAGTGTATTGTGGTTGTCTGATTCTATCGGCATTAGAGCTGTGACGATGAAACATGCCCTATGGACTGATCCAAAATGAAACGAATAAAATGAAAGTATAAAGTTAAAAGTAAAGTTGAGATCAAGGGGGAGAATGTTAGGATGATCTCCACCCGTTCGAGTCCAACGGCTCGACGTAACCCTTGACCGCGCCCTGATCGGGGGCGCCCAACCGCATCTGGTTGGTGGGCCCCTGTCTGGTTGGTGGGCCCCTGTCGCCTGCGCAATAAAGAGAGGTAGGGGTCAGTGGCACTAGCACGAAGTGATCTGGAGCTGCCACTCGCCCCACTTACAGACCCACCGATTAGGGTTTGCGCAGTGCCAACAGGAAGCTCCGCCGCTACCACTCCCTCACCGATCCGCCGCCGTCACCACGTCAACGTCGACGGGTTCGTCCTCCTCCAAGTGACAAGGTAAATGCTCACAGTCCCTCTCCTACCCAGCAATGATCTACACTAGTCGATCTAGCACATTTAACAGGGCCAACATTAATTTAACTCGTTGCTTGATGACAAATAATGATATCAACCTACTGTTTTGATAAGATCTGTCACGCCGGTCGCTGGATTTGATTTTCCCCCACTAACTTCGTAATTAGAACCAAGGTGCAGCTTTTTAAAGTGCTGGGGCAAGCCTGGCATCTTGGAAATACAATTAGATTCACCAATTTATTTTACTTTATACAACCCCAAATCATCACCTAAATTTGCAAAAGTAAACAGTGGCAATTTTTTTTTTAATTGAAACCTGCGTCACTTTACCATCACGAAGGGAGGAAGCTGGTATCAGCACGCAATCTTTCTCCTTTATTCCGTTAAGTAAAATTTTCCGAAGCGACAAACATAACACATTGTCTTTGACTAGGAGCAATTCAGCAGTGGAAACAATGATCTACGGCTGCAAAGCTTATGCTTCAAAAAGAAACAAATAGAGGGAGTCCAACTAAAGTAGCAGAAGCTGCTGGTGGATGAAAATGTGGCATACAAAGAGTGATTCTCTCCCCATATAACAACATTGGGCAGTGAGAAGGTGAGCCTTTTGCCATCTACCGTGCCAGATCATTCCTTGAATGGAGTTAGATCGATATTGAACTGCTTCTTTCCCTTGGTGACTCGCTTCGCACAAAGAAAAAAAGAACGGTGAGATAAAAGAGAAATTTGGCTTCAGTCTACTGAAGGCAGAATATGTAGCTTACAGCAATCGCAATCAGTTCCTCCAGTAGCTCCTCGAGATTGCGCAATGGCTATAAACAATGTGCAGAACAGTTATACTTGAACTTATCATGATGCAGCACGAATGCTACAAGATATGACGAAAAGAGACCAAAAGGTCTGGAGCATGAAATTCTTGACAGTGATGGAGAGGTTACCCATTGAGTTGGCCCATCGCATGGTGAATTCACAGGATCATCGTGTACCTATCATGGGATTGTGAATCAAAATAAACCTTAGAATATATTGTATCACGGTGGTGGATCGTAACAAAAACGCAAGATAGAAGAAACAAAGCAGCATCACAGCTTCAGCTACCTCCATGAAAATACCATCAACACCAACTGCAACAGAAGTCCTTGCGATGCATGGTATAAGTTCTCGTAAGCCCCCACTTGCAACCCCACCACCATCAAGCTTACAAAACAGAATCATGTCAGCTGAACAAATTAAATCCTCAAAAGACAGTCATGCGCATTAGGAAGTAGTTTGGAAGATGCTTAATTAGGTCATGAATGTTTTAATAGCTGATTGCAACATTAGAAGATGGCTAAACAGAAGAACAGAAAATATTAACCAAAATGTCTGAATTCCTGATAATATTCAGCACTTGAGTATTATAGATATGAGGCAAAGGGTTTGAGCTTTGGCCATGGTCCATGGTTGCAGAAATATACAATGATGGATCAGATTGGAACATTGCCATATATTTTTGTCCTCCAGTTAAGAAAATATGACAGTTTGGACATAGTTTTGGTCAACCTTATAAAAATTTGACCACCAGATAAGAAATCATATTTACAGATTTGTATAAAAAATCCTTTTACAACACTAAGTTTATCAAGTCCTATAAAAAATCCTTTCATAACACTAAGTTTATCAAGTCCTATAATAACATACGGAGTACAAAAGATTCTCTTAATGCTGACTTCGTTCGTGAATTGACATATGACTCGTTTCAATGAAAAGAAAAGGAAAACAAAATAGAATTCATTTCAAGGTTGTGCAAAAATGTCTACAAGGACAATTTTCTTACACCAAGAGAGGCATGTAAGAAATACGTGAGTACCTTTTTCCCAGCTGGTTGTTGTAGAGCATGTGTTACATCAGCTACCTGAAAATGCATATTTCTCAATTACTGATCTATGTCATGGTTGATGATGCATTGCTAGCTACCAAATAACAGGATACTTGTATATACCAAAAAAAATGAAAGTTTGAAGTATTACAATTTATCTACAGAAAGAGAAATCATCTGGTTCCTGTCTAATCATATCAATCCATTGTCGAGTACTAACAACAGAACAATGAGTATAAAGGCTAGACTATGTATGCCTTGCTAAGACATTGTGCAAGGATGCTTAATCACTTAATGACACTAAAAAGGTGATATATTCATTCATAAAAGAGATGCAATATTCCAAAATAGGTTAATGTCTTTTTCACAAATATCATGCCAGACTTCCAGACCTACCCAATAACACCAATGATAACCTGAACAGAGTTGTTCATCTAATAGAAACAAGCTGGATAGATGTTGTGCAGATGGACAAAAGTAAGATGCTAATACTTACAACCGGGCAATTTGCTTCCCTCAGCCACTCAAAGTTCCTTGGGTCAACAATTAGATCATCTGTGTGTACAATGAAAAAATCAGAAGATACTGCTAAATTAGGTATCTGTTACAAGGAAACCATGAACATTGCAGGTAATCTATATTTTCCTGTGAAATCGGAATAAGGATACAGACAGCTTGAGCTCCAGTAGAAAAAACGGTTACATTGTTGTATTGCAGCTGCACAGCAAGCTACCAGACATTACTATTAGTATGTTATATTAGTGAGTTCAAACCATGAATTTCCTAGGCACCAGAGCAATATTTCCAGACATATTTATTTCTCAGATATCACTTATTCATCTTTTTCTGAATCTAGCTACTCAATGGCAACCATCACTATTGCTCATGCCACACCATATTTGAATGTCCAGAAAGAACAGGATATTCTAGTCAGGGAGACATGCTTCCTGACGATCACATAGCATAGCATAGAAAGCATTTAGTTTGATCAGATTTTATGTGGTTTTCTTATTTATTTTATTTTACCCTATTTATTTGTCTGTTTTTAAGTGGGCAATGCACATGAAAGAGAGCCAAAAGATGCCTTAAGCCCTTAACTGTAGCCAAACATGGTGCCACGCTCACAGACCATCACATTTTGATTTCCAGCCAGTCTAATTTTCTCGGCAGAGTTCGCCATAACCTGGAAAGGAACAGGATCCCTTTGGCAAATGTATAACGAAAGCAGAAGCAAAAGTAGTATAGCTGAATCTGATAAAACTGACTGCAGAAGGACTTATCGAAAAATGCAACCTTTCATTTCTATATGAATTAACTCCAGACTTCTAGAACAGAAAAGACAGCAGAACCACAGATTCTTGATGCAACATTTTCCACTGAAAATAACCAAATATACACCTATGTAGCACAAGCGCATAACTGATATTTGACTGCATAAAGCTCTATCTTGAAAATGGCCTAGCCAAACTTCCATAAGGAAATGGTAACTCGCAGGAAAAGGTAGTTGGGCAATCAACATGGTGATAGGCTGAACTGGAACTGATAGTTTGTCTTACAAAATTACTTAGACGTCATGTTGACTTCTAATGTTTGATTTATCTTGAGTAGAATAGCACAAACAATTGCAAATAGCTTCCACTTTGTCTAACCATTCAATCTCATAAATAACAAATCACATGAATTTTTTTCCTAAACAAAGAACATTATGTAATATTTCTAGAACAATGATCAAAATGAGGACAACTTTTTAAGGCTAATGCTAAATCAGACAATGGAACCAGAAATAATGTAGCTAGTTGCAACAATACTACACCTCTGTTTATTTGTACAAGAAGCCCACCAATAGTTAGCCAAACAACATATATGTTTAGTGACATATAATCCATATTTAAATGTACTTATATATCATCATAATTTCATTTATCAATACAAATATAATTAATGGAGAAAATAATATGAAAGTTTTATGTTGGGGTAGTACATTCAAGTTTTGGCAAGAATGATAGATTAAAATGCAACTTACTGAAGGAGCACAGAATTGTCCTTTCTTGATATTGATAATTTTCCCAGTCTTAGCGGCAGCCACTAGAAGATCAGTCTGTTGCCATAGTAATATATTCGTATTAGACATGCAGAATGAGATAATGAAGTGCAGATTCATACTTAGATAGCTATCATTACTGTAACTCTCTACAAAAAGAACATGCATATATCAAAGTTGTACCTGGCGACAGAGGAAAGCTGGGATCTGTATAATATCAGCAACTCTTCCAACAGCTTCACACTATTTAATGAATTAGTTAGATACCATTTGTCTTCACAGGGTGCTATACTATGAATTCAAAGGGTGCAATATAGATATGCAGAAGTACAAAGATATTTTCAGTATAATCATATATTCATGTCCATTTTCTGCAACAAACTTGAAATGGGAAGAAAATATACATGTCATATCCAAATGCATGAAAAAAGTAGCGGTACTGGTGGTACAATAACATTTCGAAAGGAAGCATAACTACCAGACACTGCTAAGTATGCAGAAATATTAGGACAGTGACACTGCAGCAATTGCTTGCCAACCAGAGAGGACTTCCTAGCTACAGGATTAACAGAACCAAATGGATACCTGCCAGCTTTCATGCACGTCAGTGACCACTGGAATGTCATACGCCATCTTCACCTTTTCAAGGATCTGATATAGCAAGGTGGCAACGTTATACACGAAAAGAGACGGAAATTCAAAAGATCAAATATCATTTGACATGCCTTCAGGCCTTCTTCCAGACCAGGGCCACGGAAGGATTTCGACGATGTACGGTTTGCTTTATCAAAGCTAGATTTGAACACAAGAGGCACCCCAAGCCTGCCATGAAGGAAAAGAAACAGGTTTAGTTTGGCCCGAGAATAAACAAAAGTATGATGACTGGTTACTCACTTGGTTGTAATGGCCTTAATGTGTTTTGCCATCTTCATCACATGCTCCTCTGATTCGATCACATTGGGCCCAGCTAACAAGAAGAACGGCTGAGCAGCCTGTTGCAAGAATCAGCAGGGTCAGTTCATGCATAGATGTAACACACGACAGGTCTCCGGATGTGCTTACACTACTGTCATCAATCGTACAACGGCAAACCAAGAAAATAAAATGGGCACAAAGATATCCAAGAGCAGTTCTGCTATTTCCTTGGATGATACCTTCCTTCATCCACAGAAGGAGCAGAAACAGAGAAACGGAGATTTCTCTTAACTCGCAGGCAGAATAAACAATAACAGTAACCCCATTCAGTCATACCAAAACATCTCAAGGCACATTCTCGTAGCATCCTCGTTAAAATCACTAAATCATGCGATTCTCAGTGGTACTATTCGTACGCCACATCCATCTCAATACTGACACCCACGATTTTCAATCAAGTGATTCATCATAATCGCAGCACTTATGCCCGTATAAACTGGCTTCTTCTACCAGGACCTCGCTAAGAAACCAAACCAAATCTTAAAAAAAACTTAAAAGCATTAATGGTAAGCACCACGCAAGGCTTCTTCACAGAACACCCTGCCGACAATCAGCTGTCTATCGTTCCAAGATTACCAATCTAAACAACCAGCAAACGGAAACAGGATACAGAAACTTCCTACTATAACCGCCTGCTCCTAGAACATCATCGGCGAGGAGGAAGAAACAGCAGAGAAGATACGAAACCAACCCACCCACGCAAGGTGGTCGACGAAATGCCGCACCGGATATCGCACGCGGTACAAGGGCTTTTTCGTTACCTTGAGCTGGCCGTACAGCGCCACGGACGAGGCGTCCATTCCGTTTCCGCCCTCGAGACGAGATCGTCGGCGTGGAGCACGCGGAGGAGGAATTGCTCTGTGGGTAGGAGTGGGATCGGTGTGTACCTGTGGGAGGGAGCGGGGCGCTATGGTGATATGAGGAAAGAGGGACGGGCGGCATGTGCCATTGCAGATCGGACTGACACTGGACCCGTCCCCGGCTCTCCCCTTCAACAACTTTTTTGAGATAGCTCATCACGTGTACCACGCGATCAGGTACATTCGACAACATTTTTGCCGTCATTGGTTTCTATCAATTTTGATTTGACTGTTCGTTTTTATAGATTCATGTTGTATACTCTCTTGGTTTTACAAAAGTTGTCTTTGATTTATCAAAATTTAGATCTATCTAGATATTATATAGTATTCCCCCCTGCTAAAATGTAGGGCGTATAAGAATTTTGAAGTCAAATGATGTAAAGTTTGATCATGTATATAGAAAAGAATGCTAACATCTAAAATATCAATACCATTAGATTCGTTATAATGTATATTTATATTTGGTATGGCAGACGTAGATAATTTTCTCAAAAAACTTGGTCAAACTTGACATTCTTTGACTTTAAAAAATTATACTCCTTCCGTCCCACAAAAAATGTCTTAACTTTGTCCAAATTTGAATGTATTTAGACAATATTTAGTGTCTAGTACATCCAAAATTGGAAAAAGTCAAGAAGTCGTTCATGGAACAGAGGTAGTATTACTTCATTGTTGCAAGAAGGAAGTATATAGATACATCCATATTTAGATAAATTTAGGATAGTTTTAATGGGATAGAGAAAATGTTTGTTCTTAATTTCTTTTTCTTTTGGGAGTTAGATTAGATTTCTTTCTAGCGACTCCAAATCAAGAGACTATTGACTCGCAAAAAACAAAATCAAGACACTATTAAAGAACAAGAATTAAAAATTGCCTCAAGAAAAGAGAACACCAGTTAGAAAGAGGAGATTTGAATGTACTTGACAGCCAAACGTTCAACACAAAAGTACCGTCAAGGCAGGCATTCATAGATAAAGATGCATTCTATTATGTTCATCTGCACAAGGATTCTTTCTTCTACCCCTCCACAGAACACATTATGCCATCGTCACCATGAAAAATATTTACAAATAATATTAGCATTTTCTTCAGACTCAGGCGTGCGAGAGCATACAGAGATACTGTACAGCCATGGTACAAGGCACATAATAATTAACTGAGGCTGCTTGCTACGGTTGGTCTGATGGTTTTAGGAAATTGTGGCACTCCAGCTGCTGCATTTCTCCTCCATTGACTGGGTCATACTGGCAGCGATAGAAGCTACAGGCAAAGAGAAGTACATGTCTGAGTTTTTAAAATATGTATTGCTGGAAATCTGATTATTGCAAGAACTAATGTTCAACTTCATGTCATTACCTTCCATCCATGCCAACAACAGCCACAGTATTCTTCTCATGGCCAAATGCAACAATGTACTGCTCACCCTCATGGAGCCTGAATTGAGCAACAGACCACTCCGAGTGGAAATATTTAGGTAACACGCCTGCCAGGAATGAAATAGACATGCTTAGTACTGGTTGAAAAACTGAAAGTGTTTGTCACTTTCATCTCGATATCCAGGTCTCCTTCGTGCAATCCCCACCAAACATGCACTCAAACAAGAGAAATGTAGTTTGGGCATGGTCTAAAGTATAAACTATAAAAAATACTGCCTATGCCCATAATAAAAAAAATGCAAGATACCAACAAGTATAGACCAATCATGCTGTGTTCGGTTCCAAACTTCCAGAAAGAGAATGTATCGACAGCGTAACAGACATGTACCAAAATAACTTACACAAGGAAGAAGGAACAAGAACATCATGGAAATTAGAGCCTACAGAACATTCATGTATACTAAGTACATTGTGAACATTGTAAACATATCGAACAATATAGCAGTGTCAAACAATGTGGGCCACTCTCCCAAATAAACGTGCAAGGACGATTTTTTAGCAAGGAGATGTATGCAACTAAGGATATCTGAAAGGATTATGAACTTACCCTTAATAAAAGAAAACGATGGACTCATATGGGGAACATCAGGCTCTGGAGCTGGTAGAGGCTTATCATTTGTGGTCAAACCCACATTTATCTTTAAATTGAACACATGAATTGTTCCTTTATCACTAGATACAGCTAAATACTGTAAATTATTTGAGAAAGCCAAGCTATATATTTCTGCTCTATCAGCTCCTCTCCTTACCTGCAACAGAATAAGGCAGACAGGTATTAAATGTTATATTATATCCCCAGCAGTCAAACGGTAAAGGAAATGTGAGACTTCATTTGCCATAAGTGAGTTAGCAAATTATAGTTAGATGTCATTATGTTGTTACCAACTCAGTGTGCTGCATCAGTGAATATACTGTAGAGCAATATAGTCTGACGGTAATTGCACATAGAGTTTTATAACCACAGGTATAAGGATAGTAAGTTACTTAGAAAATAAATTTGAGATTAAATTGTATTATAATAAATTTGGTACTTGCGGTACAAGATTGCAACATCAGTACTGAAATAATGTATTACAAACAAGCAATGAGATCAAATCACTGGAGCAAGTTCTGAAATCTTTACGAAACAAGTATTGATAAAAACCACAATAAATAGCATTAACAGGTGGCCTGGCGTGTATCTGCTTGGCAACTTCACTTATGGAGGCCAAATAAACAGAAAAGCGATATTGGTGTAGGTGGTAGGTCAGGGTGCAATGGACTATTTTCTGGTAATAAAAGTAAGGTAGAAAACTGGCAATTGTAAAGCAGTCCTATATGATAATTAATCTATGGCTGCAAGAATATAGGCTTATACCAAGTTAACCTCCCTTCAAAGATATACAAGAACGAACCAATCTTCACACCACCAAATAATAGGTACAGTTTCTCCAGTGACATGGAACTTCTAGGTCACTAGAGATCTACAGAGTACATCTCTCCAACCTCACCAATGCTTGAGGTGTGCAGGGTTTCTAACATGAGAAGCGGACTACAGAACCTCCAAAGTTGAGAAAGCTGTGTCCCAGATTTCCAAGGGGAATTATGAGAAATGGTCATCTTCAGGACCAGGAAATTCGCTAATCATGATGGATGATTATAAGCATGGTTTTTGAGTCGCCGAGTCAAGTCAAGTCGCCGAGGCTGCGACTCAGTGTATAGTCGACCAAAGTCGCTGTATAGTCGACCAAAGTCGCTGTATAGTCGCGAGTCGCCGTGATTTTTGGAAAACGACTCGGCGACTATACAGCGACTATTCAGCGACTATACAGCGACTCAAAAACCATGATTATAAGCAAAGCAAACCAAGTGGTGTACGAAAGCAACATACATAGTACCGACCACGATGGACCACCAAAGAAGCATCACAATATGACACTTCCGATGATGTTAGCTTATTAACATTTTCTTCCATGACAACTTTCAAGTATTCATTGTACATCAATGCTAACATTTGATCCCAAGTGTCAACGTGATATCTGTGATGTATTTACTTTACTCAGCAGATAGATGGCATCATACTACCTAGTAAATGTTATGCGCTTAGCACCAATAAGGTTATTTCAGTTCACGAATGGTAGTTGAATTGGCATGGGTTAAAACTGGAAAGCACCATAAGGATTTAAAATCATCACCCTTGAACTAGTATAGTACCAAGAGTACTTTCCTTCTTTAATATTAAATTCGTATTGATTAAATGTCTCTGATTTGTTGATTAATCAGGTCCAGGTTCTTAACATTTGATCAGCAAACTTGGTAGCACATTATGTTCAGTTGAAAAACCTTGCAATGTTTCGACAGATATTCCATCTAAAAAGTAAATCTAATCCTGCAACCGTCGTTCTAGCAACCACTAATGCATATCAACTATCAAAGCTTCAATTTGGGATGCTCATTCAAATACTTCTAAAATGAGTAGTGTAAGTTTCAAAAAGTCCTTTTGGAAGCTTCATTGCAAAAGATATCAGCACAAGTAATCACTTGATGCAATTTCAAACTTTCCTTGACTAAAATTGCTAAACAATGGTGCCCTGGAGAATCTCTCCCTCGTCTCCAACAGGTGCATCGAAGACGTTAGGCTTTGGGCTTACAGAGGCAACACCCCCTCCCCGACCTCCCTTCTAAATTCTTGGTGTAATGGATATGACCCCCCTGAACCCCCTCCCTAGTCTCCCCCCCCCCCCCCCCCCTCTCTCTCTCTCCTCAAATCAGATGTAAAATGGAACCCATGTATTCCCGGTGTTTGGCAATAAAGTTGTTCAGGCTGGCGTAAGCCCGCCGTAGTCCAGGTCAAAAAAAAAATTGCTAAACAAAATGCAGCATCAGGCATCAGCAAAATTGGTAGCACATTATCTTCAGTTGAAAACCCTATGCAATGTTTCGACAGATATTCCATCTAAAAAGTAAAGATAATCCTGCAAGAGTTGTTCTAGCAACCAACGTCGCATGGTACTGCTGACACAAGTGCAAAACCAAATCTTTTGAAGCATCAATGTTGCGTGATAGCATAAATTTCGAAAACCCAGGTTTGGAAGTTTCCTTGTCAAAGATATCAGTACAGGTAAATCACTCAATGCAATTATGAACTTTCATTGACTTGCTATACAAATGCAGCATCCAGCATCAGCAAAACTGGTAGTAGCACTTTATGTTCAGTTGAGAAACCTAATCAATGTTTTTGAGAGACAGAAAGTAAAGCTAAGCCTGCAATCACCATTCTAATAACCTATGTTTGCATGGTACTGCTGATATATCAGTGCAAAACCGAACCTTTTTTAGCATAGCTGACACACACTAGCATAATTCATCCCAAACAGGTGCAGCTTCATCCAGATAGCAGGGTGTTTTAATTTGCATTTGCTCAAACTTATTATGATTGCATCAGTCAAATATAATCATGTATGTAAGAGTAAAGCAACTTACTTCTTGTAGAAGGTTTCCCTCGGCAGCATTGAAAATCCTTACAAGCGTCCCCTTGGTACTAGCAGTAGCAATGAGCCTCCCATCCTGCGACAGCGCGAAGCACGCGACACGCGACGAGTGCGCGTTGATAAATTTGGTCTTCCTGGCCCCATAGTGCTCGACCCTGATCTGGCCCTTCTGCGCGCCGGGGCAGACGAGCACGGTGGAGCCGGGCTGCTGCGAGACGGCGCAGAGGCCCCTGGGGTTGGGCGCGGTCTCGATGTGGTGGACCAGCTTGAGGTCGGCGAAGTTGTAGACGTAGACCTTGGCGTCGAGCACGACGACGATGCGGTCGCGGCGGAGGCGCACGGCGCGCACGGGCGACTTGAAGGACAGCTCCCCGATGCAGCGGCTCTGGTGGTCGTCCCAGATCATCACCTTGTTGGGCGGGTAGTGGGGCGCGTCGCCGCCCCCGACCAGGGCCAGGATGTTGCAGCGGAAGAGCATCTCGACGACGCCGACGCCGCCCCCGCCGGTGGTGGTGTGGGGTGGGGTGGGTGGTGAGGTGGGGCCGAGGTCGCGGCGGAAGATCTCGCGGAAGGGGTCGCAGTTGAAGATGCGGAAGCCGGATTTTGTGCCGGCGGCGAAGCAGCCGTAGTCCTGGTTGAAGGAGATGTGGAGCAGGTCCTTGGTTGCTGGGAACGGGCGGTCGGGGACGGATGGTCCCGTGGCGGTGGAGGCCAGGTCGGCCGCCGCGAGGGCGGATGAGATGGAGGAGACGGAGGAGATGGAGGCGGAGTCGTCGCTCTCGTCCTCCTCCCCGCCGGACGGGGTGGGCTCGATTGCGTCGGTGGGGAAGGGCGGCTCCGGGTCCTGGTCCGGCTCCGAAGGGTCCTGCTCCGGCGTGTCGGGATCCTGCGTGTCCGGGGGCATCTCCGGTGGGTCCCGCACCTTAGGTTTCCAGACCTTGTTGGCCTTGGTGTTGTTCTCCCGGCCCTTGGTGGGCTCCCGGGGCTGAGGCTCCGGCGGCAGGTCGTCGTCGAGGAGGGAGCTAGGGTTTGGTGGGTTGGGCGTGGTCGCCATGGGGAGAGGAGAGGTGAGGTGAGGTGAGTTGGGGCTGCACGATAACTCGGAGGTTGCGGGTGCGGGGCTCCTAGAAAGAACAAGGTTGGACGAGCAGTACCAGGTCGCTGACAGGTGGGGCCCGGCGGTGTTTGTTAACTGGTCCGCGACTGAGCCGGCAGCGTAGCTTGTTCGTGTTGTGCGCCCGGCCGGTCGGTCGGATCGAACGCCGTGAGCGTGGCGTGGATGGGAAGGCAGGCAGCGCGTGCCTTTCGTGGCGTCCGGGCTACACCCTGCCACGTGAGCGATAGTGTCTTCTTGTAGTATGTCAGGTAGGATTCCTTGTCGTGCTGCTCTGTACGAGTACGAGTATGCAAGTAGAACCAACATGTGGTTGGATGGTTAGAAGGGCAGTGGCACTCCTAGCCCACCAGAGTTCAAATCTCAGATTTGATATTTTGGTGTTTCATAAAAAAGTGGAATATTCTTCAGTGGGAGGCGACGTTCCCGTCTACAGCGAGGCGCCTATGGTGACTTCGTCAATCTCAAGACCTGCCGGATCAGTTTTTCAACGCAGTCTCTTGGAGGTGCTCATAGGGGTAGGGTGTGTGTGCGCGTTCATATGGGTGAGTGTGTGCGCGTATGTATGAGCGTCTTTGATTGTACTGTCTTTCGTAAAAAAAAAAGGTAATGTTTGTGACACGTCGGAGGAACGGAATGAACGGCGACGTACACGAGCACCTGTTCAGCAAGTTTGGAAGTAGGAACAAGTGTGAACGATGAAAAAACATTGTGACCTGACCTAGGGCATTTCAATATGTAGAATTGTAAACACACCTTAGAAAGTCAAAGTCGCTTATTTCTAAACCGACACTTTCTTGAAGAAGAAATTGACGATGGTACGTTCCAAATTCAAGAAGCGGTTGATTTTTCCTATTCCTTTTGGATACTATCACGTCGTCGCACTTGGCATGTCGAGTAAGAATAAGGTAAGATTGTAAGTTGCGGAAACATGCAAATTCTATGGAAGCGAGCACTCGGGAACACAAAATACATGTGCAAACCTTAAATGCATAGCAAATCAAGTTTAAAACGAATGCAAAGGTAAGAACCGGTAATTGTAGACATCTTTTTCTGTTTTCCTGTGAAACCAACACCAGGACTGGCCATTCCATCAAGGGCAAGGAAATGCAACTGCACACACTGATCGTAGGCGGCAGCAGGTAAGAACATTCAATATAGCGGAAAAAAATAAGTAAACTAAAAGGTTAATTGATCTCGAGCATTTCTCGATGCACATGGTTAGGTTTGTCCGCACTACTCCAAAGTATCCAATACATAATCAGGTACAGTATATAAACAACTAACTGGTAACATGCACATTGCCTGGAACAAACAAGCCCAGTTCACCGCATGACACCAACTTCTACCTGTGAGCTTCAATGCAGTATGGCTACAACAGGCTCGGCCATTATTCCCAGGAGAACCCTGACTTCATGGCCAGTGATTAAGAACAAGGACACTATTCTGTGTCTCGTGAGATATGATACGAGTGTATTGGATAAAAATGTCTTCGAATGAGCCACTGTCTGATAACTTCCTAGGATGAAAACATAGGCTTGCAGTCACTGCAAACGTTGATACTACCCAACAGTTGATAAAAATAAATCAACAGCGGTCAAAAAAGCAAACAGCCAAACTGTGAAATGATCAAACGTTACATTCCTCCCTGATCTAACAACGTTAACATCATTGTCTGATAATTTCCTCAGATTAAGCTATGGCCTTGGAGTCTGCATCACTGCGCAAATTGATACTACTACACAACACCAGACAAAAAGTGAACAGCCGAATGGTGACACGATCAAACATTTACATTCCTCCATGGCTAGCTAGTCAGATAAAAAGAGCAGGTAAGCAACTTGAGATTTATGATAGTGTAGACATCTTTATTAGGGACATCCAGAGAGTTAGCTTGAAACAAGTATTATGCCAGTGCATAAATGACAATTTCAGTTGTTTCGGCTGTCCGGGTGACCGAGCATTCAAACACAGCAGGACAGTCATTAAACGAAATTATTGGAAATAGGGCAGGCACCATACAGAGTTCGAATGCAGAAGAGAAAACTAGCTAAGAAAATCACTGCTGTTGCTGCTTGCTCAAACCTGAAGTGTAACACCTTCAACTCCTCAAGTGACACTTATTACTACAGAGCTAACTGAGGCATTGATAAAGTATTATAGTATAACCCAATGGCAGAATTGCTCATCTAGTTTCATACACGAATACTAGTTGTTCAACGTTCCAGTATAAGTCCCCCCATGGTCTAGAGTAGTGATATATGTATTTAAAACCAACATACCGAGAAGGCCTAATCTATCAGGCGGAACCCATCATTTACTCCAAATGTGAAGGTCTGATATTACAGTAAAGTAATCATGTCATAATATATCCTTAACACAATTATCTAATTCCAATAGAAATACATTACACGCAGATCATTTCATCATAGCTGGAGACAAAGAAAAGCTTGGCAGGTTATATTCTTAAGAAAATGGAGCCAAACATTTAGTAACATGACATAGCAAACAGAGACCAAATTCCAAAAGCCATATAACTTACTCACGAAGAGAGAAATAAGCAGATACCAGAATTAATATATGGAAGACATTAATCATGTGTTAACAAAACGATTACAATATCCATCACTAAAGTACTAGGGTGTTACAAACGCATGGGGTGCTAACAGCCATGAATACACAAGTACAGAAACACAAGAGTTGACTGAATAGCTAACCACATAAAGTCAGGTCCATGAGTGCACTCACACACCAGACCATCACAACTTCATAGAGATGTACCCAATTCACTGCTGCTCGTACCCAAGACATAACTCCAATAGTCCAATATCATTAGAAAGATGGACAATTGCGAAGCTGCACTACACAATTAAGATATTTCTTACCCATCTGCCAATGCCTCCGAGAACAATGGAACATATGGAAGATAAGGAGTCCTGCCATACGCAATTTGACAATCCCGTCCAAGATGGCATAGAACACACAGCTTTCTGCGATCCATGTCATATGACATTAGTGTGTTCTCGTGCCCACCAACTATGAAAATCATATTGTGTTCCGGGTGGAATGAGATGACATCGAAATTATTTGCAAATGATGAATACCGTGCTCCAAACAGCTCCAATTTGCTGACATTGTGCTTCAAGGTCCAGGTTTTACTATTGTAGTCCTCAAGGGCCCATACTGATAGGTCAGAACAATCAGAACCAGCAAGTTTGCTTGTGATATACAACTGCCTCTGCGATACAAAAATTGCATCGTCACGAGTATACTCAATGCATGGTGGCATAGGAATATCAATCTGCCACCAATCGTTTCCTTCCACGTCAACAGCTAGTATAAAACCATAAGTGGTGGCGAAACGAAGGATCCCATTAAGGAAAACACTTTTTGCATTATCGGGTACTGCAAACATAAAGTTGTCCAGGCTATGATGCTTCCAAACTCCAGCTTTAGACGAGTATATCGCCAGTGTTTCAATGCGTCCATCACATTCGCATTGCTCAGACTCATCAAAACCCCAGGCCTCTTCATCAATGAACTCGAACACATGGAAGTGAGAGGAGACCGTCGGCTCGAACCCGAGGCAAGCGATCGCTGCCTTGCTGGACCAATTGGTTGCAGGCACAAGAACCCATTTTTCAGTGGCGGGATTGCACACCACATAATCCAATGTCTTGGGATCAGTTGCCTTCCAACAACGGCAGAGGAGGAGGCCATTGCAGCAGTCCAAAAGGTCAACTTTCTCGTATTTGGGCAGGAAGGCTAGTGAAGGGTCGACGAGAGGAAACCCTTTCCCTGAAACGTTGGTGAAATATCGAGCTCTCATAGGTGACCGGTTCATGTTGAAGCCTTCGTGGAAGAAGCCGTAGAGGGGCTGGGGCAGCTTCTTGCGGTGGTCGGGGTGCCAGAAGAGGTCGCGCCAGCGCGTGGCAACGCACTTGCAGCAGCAGGTGGACTTGTAGGGCACGCGCGAGATTATGTCGGTGAGGATGTCGTCGGTTAGCTTGTCCATTGGACACCGCTTCACGCCCTTCTTCTTCTTCTTCTTGGAACCCGGCGCCATCGCCGTCCGCGGAGACGAGGAGCGGCCAATCTGCGAACAGCAGGGGACGAAGAGGTTAGAGATACATACCGGTAGTGAGGGGAGCGCGATGGAAGAGAGGATCTACCAGGTGCGTGGTGCCTGAACTGCCAAGGGGGGAGCGGCGGCGAGAGATTTGGCTGCCAGCGAGCGAGCGAGGGTTTGGGGTGTGCGGAGGCAGCTGCCGGCGGAAGTGAAGAGGATGGACGGGGAATGGGCTGCCGTTCGTGCAAGCTGAATTCCGTTTCTCTTTGCTGGAATGGGCCGTGTGAGTCAAAACTTAAACGCACAACTTTTAGAAACAGGTGGTAAAAAAAAAGCTGCAGGAGCTACTTGCAGAGATTGCAATGGGACATATCTAGGTGCATGTGCCGTTGTTGTTGTGGAATCACTGATCCATCTACCCTGAAATCGTTAGCATGTAGTAGAGGCTTTAGCACTGGCTGAAGATCCTGGTCTCTCAAGATTTGTGGTAACCTCTCACTGCAGAGTGGTGGTGATCAAGGTTATCAATATTGAGATACTAGATAGTATCGTTTTCTTGTGAGCAATATATTATCGTAGAATTGTATCGGAGTAACACTATATACTATGAGATTTTTATTTAAATAAAATATATGTATATATTAATAATATACTTCAAATAATTTTAATTTTAATTTTAAATTGAATCCTAAGCATATTATATGTTTTTCATAGAGTCCTCATGTAAATGATGTGCTCTCTCCGGTTCAAAATAATTATCCAAAAATGGATGTATCTAATATTTAACTAATATAAATATGAGTGGAATAATCTAATGCATGATATAATTATGAATCCACAAAATAAAAGACTAGACATGTTTGACAATCGGTTAAAAAAAAGCTAGTTGACTACTTTTCTTGCACATACAAACTCCTTTTCTGAAACACCTCGCCCAAACTTATTGATGTTGTATTGTTTAAATACTGAGTTAGCCTTGAACTAAAAAATAACTTTTACTCTTCATCTTACCATATTATTTTGTCCATATTTTTTAGCATAGACGTGGGGTCACACGATATTTCTTGCGCGTCAGAAGAGGAAGTTGCAAGCCACAAGTAGCAGTCTGATTTTCAAAGAAATAAGAGCATAGGTGTTTTGGAGACAAGCGCCAAATTAAGGTTTAATTTGCAATGGGTGAACTGCTGAACTTTTCGTGTAATCCTGTGGAAATATAGTTATTGTACCAAAATTAGGAATTACAGATAATATTTGAAATAAAATAACAAAAACTGGTTTGACCAACCGTTGTGTAATTCATCGAGATGCAGCAGAAGTAATTTAACCGATTGTTCACTTCCTTTCAAAGACTTCAATTTAACCCGATGAGTTTATACATATAATCCACTACCTTCGTCCTAGGTTATCAATTTGATCAACATAATATCAATTGTACAACACACCAATTATACCACTAAAAATTAGAACGTCTAAGCTTTTTAATGATATATGTTTTTTCATATGCATCTTGTATTATCATGACCAAATTTAAAACCTAGGTATACGCGCAAGCCCTATAAACCGGGATGGAGGGAGTAAAAAAGATAAAGCTGAGAAGCTATATGAATATTGGAGGTTGCATAGCTGAGAACAACTCTAGCACATGTACCGAAAAAAGGTCAAACTTGGATACTTGCAGTTTTCCAACATACTAGAAAAGGGAAAAAAAAGTTTACCAATTTGAGGTATATGTTCTGCCCGACCATAATTTCATACCTCAAAATGTTTTCCAGTATACGCAAAAATATTTTTCCAAGACCAGTTTATCTGGGATCGGCTTCTACTATGCTTATGTAGATTCTCCAACTCTCCGCACAACACCATCAACGAACAGGAAATGGTTTTGCGGGTGGCAGCGGTCCCAATGATGGCTTCCAAATATTTGCGGGCTCACACAGTTTAGCCATTTTTAACCTAGTTTTGCACATTTAGGATTACTTGAACACGGAAAGCTAAAAGGACATAGTGTATTACACAATCATAGCTTCGAAGTTCATAAAACAAATACAAAGTATCATAGGACACAGTTTTACACAAATGACACTCATTGGAATAAAAATCAAGTAAATACTAGTGGACTAGTTGTTTTCAAGATAACTCCACATATATGTTGGACCAAATATTTTTGGAGGCGGATGTGAGTTAACTTGTAACACATCTCATGATGCACATCCAGGAAATCTACCAAGTCAGCTAGTGGTCTGAGCTGAGCGCAACTTCTCCTAGCCTTGGTCAAACAAGTTTTGGTTGGCCTCATTTTTGAAGTTGTATTAGTTTGTAGGAAACAATAACCGAAAGTAAAACACTGTTTGGTTTTCTTTACATAGTTCTTTGTCACTACATATACCAAAAGAATGCTTATTCCTTTCTTCAATTTTCTCTTTAATGGTATACAATCCTTGCTTGGTGTGCAAAACTGAGAAACCATGAAAGTATACAAGGTGAGCAGGTTTCGTCGTTCTTGTATGCTGTGTATATCGGTGTTTAAGTGTTGAAGGCGGTTCGGAGCTTGTTAATAAGAGGAGCAAAAGCTCAAGATTGAATATACTGCCACATTCAGATAGTTACAAATTTGATCCGTCGTTTTTGGTCTGGAATCCACCGGAACTGCCTAGTTCTCAGCTTCCTTCATCAATCAGTAAAAACTATAACATCTGAATTCTGAACTGCGCGTCGCGAATATACAATCACCGCGCGGCGTCTCCCGTCCGTTACCCCAAAGTGCCTGTCGCTAATAGAGTGCGAATGATTTGTCCGGTACTGCACTGCAGAGAATAAGCATTCTTTTTTGGCGCCCGTATATTGTTTAATGTTTCGGCTGAGTAACTCTTGGTAAATTCAGTTCAGGTTCAAGTGCGGATGAGCCAGTACGGCACGAAAGCTACTGGAAATCCTCCACGGCGCTCGTATTGCCAATTGCAACACCACCGAACCACTATAAAAATGCATGTTTGCCATAGTCATCTCAATTCAAAGCACAGAGCACACACCTTGGTGCTCTCCTATCTCAATCCTCCGTAGCACCATAGCTCAAAGTTAAGCCTTCTCCAGTTAAGGCCAGCCATGGCAAGCCGAGCTTTCACTGCCTTCAGCCTCGTTGTCTCCCTCCTCTTGGCACTTCTCGCCACATGCCATGCAGGCAGCATCGCCATCTACTGGGGCCAGAATGATGGCGAGGCGTCGCTTGCCGAAACATGCGCATCCGGAAACTATGAGTTCGTCATCCTCGCTTTCCTCCCCAAGTTTGGCAACGGACAGACACCACAGCTGGACCTTGCAAGCCACTGTGACCCATCATCTGGTGGCTGCAGAAGCCAGAGCAAGGACATCAACTCCTGCCAGAACCGTGGGGTGAAAGTTCTCCTTTCCATCGGCGGCGCGGATGGAAGCTACGGCCTCTCGTCCCCTGGTGACGCCAGCCAGGTTGCCATGTACCTATGGAACAACTTCTTGGGCGGCACGTCCTCGTCCCGCCCCCTTGGCGATGCCATACTCGATGGCATCGACTTTGACATCGAGATTGGCGGTGCTAAATTCTGGAACAACCTTGCTACGGACCTCAAGAAATTGGGCAAGAACGGTGGGAAGACAGTCCTGCTGAGCGCAGCACCGCAATGCCCCTTCCCTGATGAATGGGACGGTGGCGCAATTAGCACTGGATTGTTCGATTATGTGTGGGTGCAGTTCTACAACAACCAGCAGTGCCAGTTCGACGCGGGACGTGCTGCCTTCATGGATGCGTGGAATAAGTGGGTGTCGGTACCAGCAGGTAAGATCTTTTTGGGATTGCCGGCTTCTAGCTCCAAAGACGCGGCGGGCACGGGATTCATCCCTGCCGATGAGCTCACGTCACGTGTGTTGCCGCTCATCAAGGGCTCGCCCAAATACGGTGGCGTTATGTTGTGGTCTAAGTACTACGACGATCGCAGTGGATACAGCTCTGCCATCAAAAGCTACGTGTGATTATTTCTGTGCTTGGCGCCTTGGCCTGGTATCTGTTGCATTCAACATTTCAGTGTTGATTGCGTCTTCTGTATCATACTATAGTGTGTTCATTGTCGGCATCATATTGGTAGCTAGCATAAACAGTGTTATGTAGTTATGCAAGCATATGTAAATATGAATAAAAAAGAGTACGCAGTTGATAGTTTGAAGCTAAGTTCCATTTTATTGACAAGTGTTCTTTTTCCCGTATCTGTTCAGCTTATATGCTGGTACACTGCAAAATATTAATTGTTATAAGGCTCTATTTTACAAGTACACACTCTTCATATCATACACACTAAGGTTTTACATTGACTTGCATCCCTCTCGCAGGTCAGCTTGTCACACCATATTTGAAAACAAGTACAAAATAAACTTGATACATCATATTCGTGGAGGACAGCTCGGATAGTCCTCTCCCGAAGGTAAGCTCTAGCTCTCTCCCGCGGGCCCTCCGGCCGCCCGGCGCCGCTGTCCCCTGCGGCATGGCCGCCCCCGGCCTTGACTCCGAGGTGGTCGCCTTCCCCCGCGCTGCATCCGTCGGTCCTTCCCCGCAACCCTGCAACGCGGTGGGGACCCGCGGTCCGGACTCTGCTCCCTCGGGGCACCCTCCGGATCCGGTAGATCTAGCTCGTCCGCCTGCCGCTCCGCTCGTCGCCTGCCCTCGCTTCCACGCTGGATAGGAACGCCCGCGTCTCCGTTCCATTGTGGTTTGCGACGCTCCTCCCGGTCAAGGCCTCGGAAGATGAGTCTTTCCCTCCCGGGAGGTTGTGACTTCCGGGCGCGGCCGGCATGGGCGCTCCACTCCTCTTCCGGCCGAGCCGCGGCCCATCCCTCCGCCGCCCGACGCCAAGGCACGGCCCCCGACCCCTGCTCGCCCGGCCTTTTTAGGCGCTTCCGGGGACGCTGCCTCCGCTGCCTCAGCAAGAACCACCGCCGCGCCGACTGCCGCGATCCAGTCCGGTGCATCGACTGCTGGGGTTGGGGACACACCGCCGGCCCTCGCTGTTCGCGTAAGCGGACGGCAGCTCCTCGCCCCGAGACGGTGCGCGACCGGCTGTGCTTCCCCGCCCCACCTCCGACCATGGACCGCTTCGTCGCCTCCAAGCCCGCGCCCGTCGCTCCGGTCCAACCTCAAGCCACTCCATCGTCGTCGCCTCCCGCAGCATCGAGCAGCAAATCTTCAACCTGCGAAGCCGCGGTGTCCTCGTCACCGCCACCGAAGCGCGGCACTGTGCCAACCCGCACTTGGTGGGTCAGGCGCTAGAGAAGGAGCTCCGGCTGCCACCGCACCAGCTCCGCGTCACTCGACATCATCCAGAAGCGTTCTTCGTCCTCTTCGACACTCCGCCGCATCGCGACCGCGCCATTGCGCATGGTCGTCTTCACGTCGAGGGCTCCACCTTCCTCCTGCAAGCATGGCGCGAATCAGATCATGCCGTGCACATCGTCTATAACCTGCATGCCCGCATCGCGCATCGAGCGCATGCCAATGCACATGTGGTCCAGGGAGGGAGCGCAGGAGGTGTCGGGCAGTCATGTCCTCGTCGACCGCCTCGACGGTCGCACGTACACGCGAGGACAACACCGAGCTCTTCAGCTGCCGGGTGTGGTGTCGTAGCATCGACCACATACCGGGGCACCATGGTTTCTCTCGTTTTCCCGCGAGGAGGCAGGCCACGTCGTAGAGATGAACGGCTACTCTCCTCCGCGCAGGGAGGTGGCGCCGCCGCCGGAGTGCCTTCGCTACGACTCCCTCATCCACGTCGACCTCGTGGAGGACTGGACGGTGCGCGAATCTCGCACCCCCTCCACGGGGCAGAGCGGGATCCCTTCCTCCACCTCTTCCGAGGAGCCGCCGTACCCCATGGTGCAGCCATTCACCTGGCGGTTCGGAATTCCTGATGGGGAGGAGAGGAGCTACGGTGGCCGCCGCCAGGATGGCTGCCACAACATCCCTGCCTACCGACGCCGCGACGATGAGGGCGACTCTTCTGGCCAGCGCAAGATCTGGCGCGACGTGGCTGCTGCTCCCGCCCGCATCGGGGCGCCTGCCGCCGACGCTGCTGGGCGCGGGGGATCTCGTCACCGCAGCCGATCTCCGGCAGGCCATCGACAGCGCGCCACCGATGTCCCTTCTCCGTCCACCAAGATTGTGGACGAGCTGCTGCCTCCACCGCCGCCGCCGCCCACGTCGGGCCCCTCCGCCGCGGCCCCGATCATGTCAACGCTCGACGCCCCGCTTCCCCTCGTCATCCATGCTGCACAGGAGCATCTTGCTAGCCCAGGTGCTCCGGACCCCCTGGTGGACATGGTGTCCACGGTCAGCCCCGACGTCCCCACCTGGGGGCCCTCTAGAGTGGACCCGATGTGCTTTGAGATGGAGGCCGCGTGTGCGGCGACCGTCAGCCAGCCGCTCTCCTTCAAGGATTGCCCTTCTGCTGGCCTGCCGATGGTGCCCCATCCCTGGGCGACGGCGGACTTTGGCCTGTCCCCCACGGATAGACCTGAGCAGGTCGCCTGCGTCGCCTCGCAGGTCGACGACCTGCACATTGTCGACGCTCCTGCGCCACGTGCCCTTGGCGCAAGAGGAGCCCGTCAACGACTTCCTGCGAATGCTTCGTTCAAGGCACCGCCGGCGTCGGTCCTGGGGGTCTCACCGCTCAACCCCACATCGCCAACGACGGTGCAGCCTGGCTCACCTAGGTCCACATCTCCGGCGCCCAAGCGCAGCCAGCGCCAGGCCTCGTCGGCGTGCTCCATCCCGGTGGCGCAGCGCGCCACCCTGCGCCTGGCCAAGGAGATGCACGTCATCAGCGGCAGGAGCGCCGCACGGAGGTTGCTGCGGCCGGCCTCGTCGAACGCTTCAAGGAGCCTCTCACCGAGGTCGACATTGACGGACTCGCGAAGCTCACCCGCATCGACCGCGACGCCGTTCACCGTGCTGCCAAGCAGGCAGCCGCTGGGAGAGCCACCACGGTGGCCATTTAGTTTCCAATGTTAGGTTCCTTAGCTCTCTTGCAGCAGATATCGGTCTTAAACCGATGCTTTAGTTCCTTGTGTTGGGTTAGAGGCACGTTCTTCATCGGGACGGCTTGTTTGAGGCTGTGTAATTGGGTGTTGTCCCGCCCCATGTATGCTCTGGTGGTGTTCTTCCTTTATCATTCAGTTTGCTGCTGCTCTTCGCCACGTCGCCCGCTCTGCCTGTCATCAGCTGTGCTGCTCTCCTCGTTCCCCAATGAGTGAAGCCATTTGCCCCATCCTGTCATGGAACCCCCGTGGCCTTAACATGCCCGCGCGCACCGCCGTTGCAGAACTCGCTGCTGCAGCCAAGGTTGCTGTCCTTTGCCTTCAGGAGACAAAGTTGGCTCACATCGATGGCTCCCTTGCTGTTGAGATTGCCGGTGCCACTCGTAAGGACTTCGTCTTCCTGCCGGCCGACGAAACGCGCGGCGGCATCGCCATCTTCTGGAACTCGGCGATCGTCTCTATTTCGAACGCGGTCATCCGAAACCACTCCATCACAGCGACGACGACCATCTTACACACTTGCACCTCTTTCTCGCTCACTGTGGTCTACGGTCCATCCGTGGACGCCGACAAGCCGGCGTTCCTCCAAGAGCTCATCAACATCAAACCACAGAACGGCACACCTTGGCTCATTGTAGGCGATTTCAATATGATCTATGAAGCTAGAGACAAAAGCAATACCAACCTCTGTCGGCGTCTCATGGGACAGTTCCGCGCCGCCCTCGATGAGTCTGAGCTCTTGGAGCTTAGATGTTCCAATCGGCGCTTCTCCTGGTCAAACGAGCGTGTTGACCCCACCTTGGTCTATTTGGATCGTTTCTTCTTCAACGTGGCCTGGGACGCATTCTTTCCGTCCTGCTCGGTACAAGCTCTTTCATCGTCGCACTCCGATCACTGCCCTCTGCTGCTCTTCAGCACGTGTGCGCAGCCGCGGAAAGCCCGGTTCCGCTTCGAGAATTTCTGGTCCCGGCAGCCCGGCTTCATCGACATCGTCAAGGGCGCTTGGATGCTGGAGCTTCATTCCACGAACCCGCTCACTCGCCTGCAGGTAAAGCTTGCCCGCACGGCGCGGGCGCTGCGCGCCTGGAGCAAGGAGCTCTTCGGCGACGCACGATTCCAACTCCACCTCGCAAATGAAATCATCCTGCGTCTGGATCTTGCCCAGGAGAGCCGTGGCCTGTCCGATCACGAGTTCCACCTGCGCAAGTCCCTCAAGGCTCGGGTCTTGGGCCTCGCTGCGATCGAGCGCTCCCGCCGGCACCAAGCTTCTCGCGTGTCTTGGCTGCGGGAGGGAGACGCCAATACGCGCTACTTCCACGTCAAGATGAATTCCCGCCGAAGAAAGAACTTCATCCACACCCTCGCCACGGACACCACCATCGCCACCTCCCATCCCGACAAGGAGCGGGTCCTCTTCGACCACTTTTCGACCATCTTGGGCACTTCTGTCCCTCGCACGCGCTCCCTCGACTGGGAGGCCCTCAACCTTCCGACGCTGCCGGTGAACGGCCTTGATCATCCCTTCACGGCCAAAGAGATCTGGGATGCAATCATGGATTCACCCGCGGAGAAGGCGCCCGGCCCCGACGGCTTCAACGGCGTTTTCTCCAGACGCTGTTGGGGCATCATCAGACCTGAGATCATGGCCTTCTTCCAACACGTCTACAACATCGCCGGAGGCGACTTCGCATCGCTCAACCGCGCCTTTGTCTGTCTGCTGCCCAAAACCGCAAATGCGGCGCGCGTCTCTGATTTCCGCCCCATTAGTCTAATCCACTCGATGGCGAAGCTTTTCGCTAAGGTGCTCACGAGGCGCCTCTCGCCGGTGATCGGGAGGATGATCTCACCGGCGCAAAGCGCTTTCCTCAAGGGAAGGACTCTGCACGATAACTTCGTCTACGTCCGTAACACAGCTCGAGCCCTCCATCGGAAGAAGAAAGCAGCGTTCGATTCAGTCTCTTGGGAGTTTCTGCTCGAGCTCTTGCAGCGCCTGGGCTTCTCTGCTAGGTGGCGGGACCGGATATCCTTGCTTCTCGTCGTGCTCGCCACCTCGGCCGTTCTCCTCAACGGCACCGAAGGCAAACCCGTCCGACACCGCCGCGGCTTGCGCCAGGGTGACCCACTCTCGCCACTGCTGTTCATCCTCGCCCTCGACCCTCTGCAAAAGATACTTCAGGCGGCCACCGACGCAGGGATCCTTTCGCGGTTGCCGATCCGCGAAGCCAAGCTACGCACCAGCCTCTACGCTGATGACGCCGTTCTCTTCCTCAACCCCATCCGCGCCGAGGTGGACTCGGTTCTATGGATTCTGCATGCCTTTGGGCAAGCTACGGGCCTGCGGATCAACGTCGACAAGAGCTCCGTTGCACCTATCAGATGTGATGGCATTGACCTTGACGATGTGTTGTCGTCTTTCTCGGCGAGCGCACATCCTTCCCGATTCGGTACTCGGGCTTACCGCCGAGCTTGGGTAGGCTCGGGATGGTGCACCTCCGAGCACGTGCTTGATCGTGCCCGTTCGCATCTCGCATCATGGAAGGGACGTTGGATCAACGCAGGCGGCCGCCAAGCCTCGGCCTCCTCCGTGCTCGGTGCCATTCCAATCTTCGCTATGACGGCTCTCAAGCTTCCGCCCAAATTCATCCACGAGTTTGACGAGATCAGTGCGCAATTTCCTCCGGGACATCGATGAAGAAACCAACCCTGGTGGCAAGTGCAAAGTGCGTTGGCTCACCGTCTGTTCGCCCAAGGAGGTGGGCGGCCTAGGGCTGCCGAACTTGAAGCTCTTCTGCCGTGCCCTACGCCTACGCTGGTTGTGGCATGTGTGGAGCGAGCCGACTCGCCCTTGGGTCGGCACACCGACGCCTTGCGACGCCAAGGACCAAGATTTTTTCCACCGTGCCACTAGAGTGACCATAGGGGATGGGAATCGAGCGCTGTTCTGGCATTCCTCGTGGCATGGCGACACTCCCCTCCGTATCCAATTTCAGAATATTTATGCCAGATCAAGGAGGAAGAACAAAACCGTCGCAGCCGCGATCCTCAACGACAGTTGGGTTGCTGACCTGGGCCAGAATTTCCCGGCCACTCTGCTTACCCAGTTTGTTGATCTCTGGTGTATCACGCAATCTCTCGTTTTGAGTCCAGGCACGCCGGACTCCATACGGTGGATTCTCACAGCGGACGGCGTCTACTCCTCTGCCTCGGCCTATCGTCTGCTCTTCGAGGGAAGAACGTTCTCCCCAGCGCCGGAGATGATCTGGTCTCCTTGGGCCCCGGCCAAGTGCAAATTTTTCCTTTGGCTGTTGCTCCACAATCGCCTTTGGTGTGCTGACCGCCTCCAACGCCGACGTTTGCCCAATGCTTACTTCTGTCCTCTTTGCCTCAGAAGCTTGGAGACTTCACAGCACCTCTTTTTCGAATGCCCTTTCACCAGGAGGATTTGGGCGGCGGTGGCTAACTGGACGAACTGCTCCTCCCTCGCTCCTCCATACTGGGAAGCAGCGACAACGCCTCAAGACATCTGGCAACTCATGATGCAGCACTCCACCGCTACGCACAAGAAAGGGCTGAGTTCGCTCTTCACGCTGGTATGCTGGAATGTTTGGAAGGAACGGAATGCGAGAATTTTTCGTCTCAAATCAGCAAACTTTCAGCTGATCATTGCCTGGATCCGTGATGAGGCGCGCCAATGGAGCTTCGCCAACGCTAAGGCTCTTAGAAAGCTGCTTTTCGAGCCCCCTTGATCACCGGGCGGCTCCTTTCTCCTTTTTCCTTTTTCTCTGGCCTTCCCTGCCCTATTCGATCGTGTAGTTGCACATCGATGGGTCACTTGTAAAGTTTTTCCCCTGCTAATCAATGAAATCCAGCGTGCTGGTTATTTCAAAAAAAAAAAAGATACATCATATTCGTAATCACATTTAATATCAACATATGGTTCTTTTTTTCTATATGATTCTTTCTCCATTAAGGATAGATCGGAGATTAGAGTCTGGGATGCCGTTAGCACTACCTGCGCGAGACCATGGCGGTCCATGGCGCTGCGTCAGAGAGATAGTAGGAAGAGTGGAGAAGGAGAGAGGAGCGGTTAAGATGAAGATAGAGGTAGAGATGTGATTTTTTTCGCACAGAGGGCCGTAGGTAGTGGAGCCACTAAAGTTGTCACACGATCCAGACGGACGGTCGTGCGCCAGGTGTGTCTCATCCCTCTCATGATACATTTTCCAACATAAGGGCAACTCCAACATCCACGCATAAATCTGATGCGCTATATTGCGTTTGCAGAACGCTGTAACCCGACACAATGCACAACTCCAGCGTGACCTTCATCGAAGGCGGCATTTTGCAGCGCACGGAAAGGAGCGGATAGCCCTTTACCACACGCTGCAAATTAAGCGTGTGACGCCCCGATACAATAAAAAATTCTAGTTATTATTACATCCCAAGCAAATACAACAAACTTGTTGGTCAACAATAGAATAAATTGGGTTTCAACAATACAACAAATTGTGTTTCAACAATACAACAAACATACAAATAAGTAGACACTAATTTTGTTGTCCATTCCATTTCCACCACTCATCGATGAGATCATGTTGAAGCCTATGCATCATGCACCTCATTGCACATGGTCGAATGATACGATGCAATGAAACACGACATCCTCTCTTCTCTCCTCCACACTTGCACGAAAACCCCCATCAAGTCATAGTAGGAGTAGTCTACATCTTTGCCACGATCGTCCTCTATGATCATGTTATGCATGATGAAACAAGCGCTCATGATGTACTAAAGGCACTATTGATCCCAAAATCAAGCCGATCCACTCACAATACTAAATTGGGCTTGCAAAATCCCAAATACTCTCTTCACATCTTTCCTAGCCACCACTTGCGTATTGTGAAATTTGAGTTGTTTCTTACATGAGGGTTTGTGAACCGGCTTCACCAATGCTTACCACCTTAGGTAGATGTCATCGGCAAGTTAGTATACATATTGGTATTTCCGGCCATTTGCTTAAAACTCCACATGTGGACCTTGACCTTCACACAATGTAATCCTTGTCATAAGTGGTGACCGTTGAAGAACATTGAGGCCATTGCACCACTCGGGCATTCCGAAGAATGCATGCCAAATCCAAGTCTCGTGATCGGCCACAGCTCCAAGGATTATAACGGAATCCTTTTCTACGCTTTGAATTGTCCATGCCATGTCACATGACAATTCTTCCAACTCCAGTGCATAGAATCAATTGAGACAAGCATACCTGAAAACCCGCGAGACTTGTTCACCTCCAAAAGCCTAGCCGTGTTTTCAGCATTGGGGGCTATCAAATATGCGGAGCCAAACACTTGCACAATGGATACAACAAAGCTCTACACACATGATAGCTTGAATCTCACCCATAGCAAAGTTGTCATCAACTAGATCCGTCGGAATATCGTATGCCAACATACGCAAGGTGGAGGTCACCTTCGATAGGTGTTATGCCCAAGTTCTCCGGTGGCATTCCTCCTTTTCTAAAAAACCGATGATACACTACAACAAAAACATGCAGTAGAGACATTTTGCTAGAGGCACTTTCCACTATGTCTCCTAAATTCTAATGCAATTTGTTATAGAGGTATTAAGAGAGACACTTTAGAGAATGCCTTAGCGGAAGAGACATCTACCTAGAGACATTCTCCAAAGTGTCTCTTAACATGCTTATAAAGACACTCTAAGAGACATTTTTTAGATTGACTCAACCGTAGAAACATTTTATTGTAGACAATCCTCATAATGTCTCTTGGCACACTCGAGATACACATTGTAGAATTCTTTAAAAGTGAGATGTATAACACAACCACTATAGGACAATCATTTAATACAAAGTTGGAGAAGCTTCAAAATATATCACAGTACAAGTTTCCAAATATGAAGTAGAAAATATAAACTTACTATGTACGTAAATCGTGGAACATAGGTGACTATGTAAAATGTAAAACATCTATAGCAACATCATTTTTTGAATATGCAAAAAAAAAATTCTGGAAAGTTCTCTTACTACATCGAAAGATGGAGCACCGCACCAAACACAATGGCCCAATAGCCGCAGCCGCAACCGCAACACATAGCCCGCACATGGCCGGGCGTCCGCAGTACCCGTCACACACAGCCCCACCTTCTCCTCAACCTCAACTCAGAAGGAACTGCCGATCTATCCGCCACCAGCCCGCCGCCCCTCCCCATATCCTGCAGTACCCGTATCCCGCCGCCACCGTGAGAGCAGCAAGGGGCAGCGCCATAGCCAAAGCCGGCTGCCTTCCTCGACTCCACCGTCGAGGCTACCGCCGTGACTCCGTGGGGCGGTTCAGCGCCGTGTCGGCCTCCTTCCTATCCTGCCGGGCCCCGCTGGTCGGTCTCCTCCTGGACGAGCTCTCCGACGAGGCCGCACCTCCTCCTCGTCCGGCGCGGGCGGCAGCGGGGGCTTATCCTACGGAGGGAACACCATATTGCACTCTATTCTCCACACACACGTACATTCCCCTGACCTATCAACTCTTTGTTTCTTCTTGACCAGGTCTCTCATCCGCCAACGACCACGGGCTATTGGGGCGGATACTGGCTCTTAGAATCCCTACCCTCTCCTGAACCTATTCCTCTAATTTCCCGTTCAGTTATAGCCCCAAATTCTCTAATTTTCTCTTGCTTTTGGATTTCAGGTTGTGGTTCTGCTGGGACTCTTCTACCTCCGCTCCAGGTTCAGGTCGCCGGCCACGCGACCGCAGAGGAGCTGCTCCAGATTCGACTGCAGTTTAGTGCTCTCGCTCTCACTCTGTTGATTGCTACTAATATTCATATAATAAAACTCTAGAGACATATGGCTTTAAGTCCACTTTTATCTGTTGTTATCGTGTAAGTACATCTGGTAGTCAAGCCCTCATGCCTAAGCTTAGTATTTAAGCTAACATTTCCAAAACTTGATTTGGCTGCTCGGTTGCATCTCTATCTCTACTTGGCAAAATTGGATTAGCACTATACCTCACCAAATTTTCAATAGTATATATATGGTCCCGTACTGATCTAACTCTGTGCATATTTCCTGCTAGAGATCAAGCTTCATATGTTAGGCGCAAGGTATCATGTATTCGTGTAATGCAATATATGTACGCAGGTGAGGTCCATCTTTGCTCATCCCCAATTTCACTAGGGAAGCCAACATACAGCTTCTGGTAATCCAATGCCTACCAATTATTTTGGATCTCCAGTATGAAGGCCTTCCAATTAACACTTCCGTTTTTGTTCTACCAAATAGTAAAAAAATACTCTATTATACATCAAGTTATATGACGTGCAGATCGGAACTTTGATGAATAGATACACAGATCCAACTAATGATCCATTATCAGTGCACACCATCAGTTTGATGAATTGTTTGACCAAACTGCATCGATTAAGAAAAGCTTGCCTAGACATCTGTTGCAGCATTGGCCAGGACTCTATGCTCAGCTCTGCTGCCAACAAGTAAGTGTGGAGCTCAAGCAGGTTGCTCAATGCTTGCCTCTTTCCTAACAGAGTTAAAATTATGTTGGGTGGCGGAGTTAAGCTTTTGCTATGTTATCCTGCGGAATTAATTTACGAAGCATATAGCCAGGTTAGTACATCTAATGTCCGTGGAGACTACAAGAGAAGAATTTACATCCAGACTGAAATCAATAGTGGGAAAGTTCAGTAAGATATATACAATCTCGACACCCATGGTTTCTCCAGTTATTGCGTAGTCTTTGTTTCTTACTTCTCTATGCAACCAACTTCGGCTTACAAAAGGTAATATTTTGTATAGACCATAGTAACAACTTATTATTTAGTTGTTGCTTGGTGTTTGTGGCCCACAACCAATTTCTGGAGATTAAAAGTACCATAGCATTATACATATTGTAGTCATGCACTATTTATGGTGTGACAATCCATGTAAATAGGATTTGATCAGTTTGGATTCAGTTTCATGCTAATAAGTTACCAATATAAACATATATTTGGTATCATCAATGTTTAGAAGCTTCACAGCAGGTTTCTTAAGAAGTCGCACCATTACAAATGAAATGAGTATATCCTTACTACTATTGTTTTAAGCGATTCTAAGATTTGCTAGCCCATGGAGTGCCCGGGTTGATGATAGTAATGATAATTTCTTTGAATTTGTGATAGGGGAATACATATTTCTATATCAGCGGTTGGCTCTTTGACGAAAGTGGCATTGGTTCGGTGGCTCCAAGGTCTCTGAATTTTATATGTTGGTTGGCAACAATAGCTCGGAAGGGAACTCTATAGTGTTTGGTCACATGGTATAATGGTGTGTAGTATTAAGACTATGTCGTTTGATTTTTGTGATGTTGTATAGCAGAGAGAAGTTAGTTGTGATTTTTTTTCTTCAGTTCTTTTTTTTAATGGGCATCTAGCTGGCACACTCTGGTGTCAATATTTTATTTGTAATACTAATGTCTTTATCTACATTTAGTGAAATCCCAGTGAATAAGAGTAAGTATATTTTGTTCCTATGTCATTTAATTTGTATGTGTATTATGTTATTGAATCTCGGTAGTGTAATTTTTAGAGAGCAAATGTTTTGATCTAAGTAAAGGCATAAAAGAATGTCTCTATGATGTCGCTCTGGAGACTTGTTAAGATACCTCTATAGGGACTATATATGCGCCTAAAAATGCCATTACCAGATATTCAAAAAGGACAAAATCTATGTCTCTACACAGTGTGAGATATATTTCTATAGACAAAACAATATGCCTTTATTCAATGTCTCTACATTTCTAGAGATGGATACGTTGCCACACCAAAATGTTTGTATTAATGTTAGAGACAAGCTTAAATGCCGCAAGAAAGTGCCTCTATACCTATACATACACTTTCGAAGTGTATCTTTGAAATGCCTCTATGTGTGTACATACAAAACCTGGTGTCTTTACGAAGTGACCATATATCATTTATAAACATTTTTCAAAATGTCTCTATGGTATAAGACACACTGCACGTAGTGACACTTTTGAGACAATGGGCAAAATGCCAATACAGGAATGTAAAGGCAATATAAGTGTCTCTACGTGACCAAAATAGTGCCTCTACGGGCTAGTTTTCTTGTAGTGATACTTGGTCACCTCCTTCACAATGTGCTCGAACAATTTGGTACTCATCTGAAAACACCGGCGAAAATAGTTCCCGAGGAATGTCAAATTTTCGTTGAAATACATCCACATCAACCTATTGTGGCCTTCGATCCGTTCCCTCCATAACTTCCGTCTGCCAAAAACCGAGTCGCCGCGCTTCAGCTTTTTATTGGCTCGCCAAGCCAATAGCATCTAGATGTTCTCTTCTTTCTCAATATCAAGTTCATCATCGGATGAATCGTAGACATGTAAAATAATTGAACTTAGTACCAAGTACCAACTAAAATCAGAAAAAGGTCGCTTCCTGCGGCGAAACATACCTTGATGTGATTTCGACGAGCGCCTAGGGTGCACCAAGTTGCGTTCTGGCTGGAGGAGGACATTGTCGCCGTCGAGCTCAACGTGGCTCTACCAAATTGATCGACCAGCGGCGCCCAAACGACAAATCGAGCGGCGGACAAAATAGGGCGCGACGACGACGGCTAGATCGATTTACCACGGCGGTGCCGCAGGGAAAGCCATGTGGAGGTGCAGAGGCGGCGGAATGGGTGTGGTCAAATGGGGAAGCTGAAGGCGCGGCCACAGGGAAAATTTCTAGGTGGCGGTTGGTTGTTCGCGCGAGACCGAGGGGTGAAGTGTGCTAGAGTGGACACACCAAATATGGGGCTTTAGATAGCGCATTTGCCACGCACATCAAATTATTTACAGCGCACACTAATTCGCAGCACCTGCTGGAGCGCGAAAACCGAGCGTGGTGCGCTATATCGGCTTTTTTTTTTTCGGCACGGACACGATATAGCGCGGCTTGGAGTTGCTCTAAAATACTTCACGGAGAGCAAGATAGTAGGAAGAATTACCAGCAACTACGTCTTGCTGCAATTAATTCCATCTTCCCAAAATTGCTTCGACCTACTCAATCTACATACAGAAACGCTGATGGAAAGATCTTCAAAAAACGCTGTTGAAAATAATCGGAACTTACCAAAACGCTAGAGGTAAATTTTGGGCTAGTTTCCTAATTCCTATTGCCTACATGCACGAGTCTAATTAATTCGGTCCTTTTATTAAGTATTAAGTGCATGGCTGCCGTGGTGTTGGATGAGTGGGCCGTGCTGTAGTCGGAGTCAGTTTTGGTGTCGGTGCAGTGCTAGGAATCCATAGGTCAGCTTTGCTTCCGTGCATATATATCATAGTTTCAAATAGCAGGCTATGAAAATAGCGTCAGTCTTCTGAATCAGGCTATAATTGGTTAAATGAGGCTACACGCTAGACTAGTACATGATTTCATTTAGAAGGCAACATGCTCAAACAGCTATAGCGAGGCTATGCGAGAGACTATAGCCAGCCATTTGAAACTATGATATCCCACCCATGAGCTTGTGCGTCAGTTTTGAACCGCAAATTGTTTTACAGCTAGACTAGAGAGAAGGAAGAAACACAAGGCACGAGACAAGCACCAGATTAAGCGATGTCGACTTCCACACCCACCGCAGGAACCACTGCGCCGCCTCGCCGTGCTCCCGCTGCGGCGGCGACGGCCACTTCGAGGCCCTCTGCACCACCCCTGCCGGCTTCGACGTAGCCTCTACCGAGGCCCGCTGCGGCGTGTGCGGCGGCGCGGGTCACGCCGACGACGACTGCACCACGGCCGAGACGGCGCACATCCGGTGCGAGACCTGCGGCCAGATGGGGCACGAGCCCATTGACTGCCCCACCCGCACCGGCGGCCGCGACGACCCCTACGCCGCCTTCTGCGGCTACGACGCCTGCGGTAACTGCGGCTGGCCGGGCCACTCCCAACCCGACTGCCCCAGCCTTCACCCGCCGCCGGGCTATTGATCGGGCAGAGCACACTTCATGTAGACATGTATCCGTTCGTTAACCAGTCTGAATTCATCCGAGGAACCCATCCACCACTGGCCGCTCTACTGCTTGTCTGCTTCCTACTACTATATGGTGGCCGGCCTATGGAGTATGTTGTACGGAGTATGTACCTCCGTTGAGCGCCCCATCGGACAAAAACAAGAAGAAAGAGATCACACATATATGCTGCCTGACGACGAATTAGTCCGTTTCAATTCAAGAGGAGCTGGATTTACTTTCCTTTTTTCTTTTGGACATTAAATATGGTGCTATCGATCCGTTTATCACGGTGTAAACGATGATTACTATACAAATGTTAATATAGAATACCTCCTCTCAACAATTCAATTTTTGAATGGCTTGTCACCTACTTCATCTGTTCTAAAATAATTTACGTTTAAACAAACAAGTCTTTCTATCTCTATTGGATGCTATTAATTCTGATGTACAATGCACAAGATGGGGTTTTCTCACCGGTGGGTACAGTGGATTATGGCGTGTGTCACCACGGTGAAGTATTCAGTTAAATTCAACGGAACCTTGTTGGAAGCTTTTTCTCCTACTCGTGGCTTAAGGCAGGGGGACCCTCTGTCCCCTTTCCTCTTCTTATTTGTGGCTGACGGCTTATCTACTTTATTGAGTAATGAGGTGAATCAAAATAGGATCACTCCTATCAAGGTCTGCCGGAGAGCTCCTGGGATCTCTCATTTGCTTTTTGCAGATGATTCACTACTATTTTTCAGAGCTGCAGAGGATCAGGCCATATGTGTGAAGAATACCTTGGAGGTGTATGCCTCATGCACAGGTCAACTAATCAATCCAGCTAAATGCTCTATAACTTTCAGCACTTCTTGTCCCCAAGCGGCGCAAGGAAGGATCAGGTCTATACTGCATGTGGAGCAGCAAGGTTTTGAAGCTAAATATCTTGGTTTACCGACCCCCGAGGGTCGAATGCATAGAGGTAAATTTGATAACTTACAAGCCCGTTTGAGTCGGAGATTGATGGATTCTGGCGACAACTTGATGTCACAGAGTGCTAAAGAAGTCTTAATTAAATCAGTGGCACAGGCTATACCGACCTACATTATGAGTGTTTTTAAACTGCCAGCTTTGCTTTGTGATGACCTAACCAAACTAATCAGGGATTATTGGTGGGATGTTGAGCAAGGAAAGCGCAAAACCAATTGGGTTAGTTGGGCCAAATTAAACAGATCGAAATCCCAAGGCGGTCTTGGCTTTCGGGATATGAGGTTGTTCAATCAAGCTCTTCTCGCCCGACAGGCATGGCGTCTGTTAGCGTTTCCGGACAGCTTGTGTGCGAGGGTTTTGAAAGCTAGATACTACCCAAACGACTAACTGTTTGATACATTGTTCACTGGTAATCCATCCTCGACATGGACAGCAATTTCGTATGGTTTAGAGCTTCTGAAACAAGGTTTAATTTGGAGGATCGGAAACGGACGAAGTGTCAGAATATGGCGCGACAACTGGATCCCCGTAACATCGTGTTGTAAAGTCCTTACTCCGAAAGGCAATAAACGCATCAAAAGAGTGTCGAACTCATCGATGCAAATGGTCATTGGAAAACAATTTTGGTTCGTAACTCCTTTTATCCAATTGACTCGAACTTATTCTAGCGATCAAGCCATCCAGGCACCTTTACGAAGATGTCCTTGCTTGGCAACCCGAGAATTCCGGTGTTTTTTCGGTGCGCAGTGCCTATAGACTGGCGCTGAGTGCTCAACCTGTGCAGTGTGATATGGCTGCGACGAGCTCAATCCCTGATGGTCAACACCCATGTTGGTCCAGAATTTGGCAGTCTACAGTCCCACCAAAGGTTAAGATGTTTGCATGGAAAGCAGCATCGGGAGCTTTGGCCACGGAGAGAAACAAATTGAGAAGGAATATACGTGTGACAGGACGTTGCAGAATTTGTGATTCTGAGTACGAGGACGAAGCACATGCTTTGTTCATCTGTCCACATGCACGTAGACTATGGGAAGAAATGAGGAAAATATGGAGTCTACCAACCGACCAGGATCTGGTGATATCCCCCTCCATCTGGTTTCAAGAGGTATTATTGAAGATCCCTGTTCACATGGTGGATACAACAATGCTAGTGGCATGGCGTGCTTGGTATGCACGAAATGAAGCTACACATGATAAACCATTGCCATCTATAGAAAGCTCCAAAGGCTTCTTACTAAGCTACTTAAAGTTGATTCGGGAGATCAAGGACAAGCCAACACTAGATATTATCAAAGGAAAAAGTATTGTGGTGGAGGCTGGTCCCATACTGAAGCCTCCATCAGTCAAGAAGGGTCCCAATAAACCCTGGTCTAAACCACCTACTGGTTGGATCAAATTGTCAATTGATGGATCGTTCCGTATGGAAGACCGGATGGCTGGTCTGGGCATGGTCCTGCGTGATGAAGAAGGTCTGCCAATATTCTCGGCTTGCCAATTCCTGGAGGATTGCCAATCGCCAATGGAAGCTGAGTTACGCGCGTGTCTTGAAGGTATTGAACTGACTAGGCAGCACTCCCAACTGCCACTCATCATAGAGACGGATTGCTCCCAATTGGTTGTTGCGGTTTCTTCCCCAACCCACGACAGATCACCCTTTCTTCATTGGGTGAATGAGATTAAAAGTTTAGCTAGTATTTTGTGTCAATGTCATTTTGTAAAGGTGGAACGCATACAGGTTAGGGTTAGTGATTTTCTTGCAAACTTGGCAAGATTACAACGCCAGTCTATGATATGGTTAGGTTCTGGACCTGAAGATGTCCTTCAGTTGCTAGAACTTGATCGCTCTGTAATCCCGCCTGTTTAATAAAGTTCCAGGTCTACCCGCAAAAAAAAAATTTCTGATGTAGCTTCTTAGATTAGTTATTCATACATTAAATTAGTAGTATTTTTAAATAATTTTCTATTGATCTTAAAATTTGTAGAACGTAGACTAACAAAGAATGGAGAGAGAATTCAAAGAGCAGTTCTTCTTTCGATTCAACTAGCGCTCAATGTTGGTCTCAGAGGCTCACGCATACATATATATATATATGCTTATTACCCATATGAACGTACACACGCATACACCTATGACCATCGTCTAGAGACTGATTCTAATAAACGGATTCAGCTGGTCTTGAGATTAATGAAATCACCATAAACGACTCGATTTACAGAAACATCATCTTCCATTAAAGGAATATTACGTCTTTTTTTATGAGACACTAAAGTGTTGAACCTAAGGTTTTTGAACTCTAATAAGCTAAGGGTGCCACTATGCTCCTAACCATCCAACTGCAGATTGGTTCCTATATAGTCTATGCTTCTGAAAACGTATGACTTTGTACTCCTCACCAGTAAACGGCGGGGCCAAGCGACCTAAACACATCGAAGGTATATAAAAAAGTGTAATCAAAATAGATTTTATTTGACTGGTGAAGTACGTACGTACAGTATAACATCTGAAACACGCGTCGTAAATATAATCACCGCGCGGCGTCTCCCGTCCGTTACACCCAAAGTGCTTGTCGCTGATAACGTGCGAATGCTTTGTCCGGCATTGAATAAGCATTTTTTTGGGTGCACGTATATTGTTTAATGATTGGGTTGGGTAACCTCTGAACGTTCGACATTTAAATATGCCTGTCAGTCCGAGTAATTTTAGTTCTGATTCAACTTAATTAACCGCGATCACTCTTGGTAAATTCAGTTCATATTCAAGTGCATGTGGATGACCAGTACGGCACGAAAGCTACTAGAAATCCCCCACGGCGCTCGTATTGCTACTTGTAACACCACCGAACCACTATAAAAATCCATGTTTGCCATAGACATCTCAATTCAAAGCACAAAGCACACACCTTAGTGCTCTCCAATCTCCATCGTCCTTAGCACCACAGCTCAAAGCTAAGCCTTCTCCAATTAAGCCCAGCCATGGCAAGCCGAGGTTTCACTACCTTTCAGCTCACTGCCTCCCTCCTCGTGGCACTTCTTGCCACATGCCACGCAGGCAGCATCGCCATCTACTGGGGCCAGAATGACGGTGAGGCGTCGCTTGCGAAAACATGTGCATCTGGAAACTACGAGTTCGTCATTCTTGCTTTCCTCCCCAAGTTCGGCAAGGGACAGACACCGCAGCTGGACTTTGCAAGCCACTGTGACCCATCATCTGGTGGCTGCAGAAGCCAGAGCAAGGACATCACCTCATGCCAGAACCGTGGCGTGAAGGTTCTTCTTTCCATCGGCGGCGCGGATGGAAGCTACGGCCTCTCCTCCCCCGGTGACGCCAGCCAGGTTGCCATGTACCTATGGAACAACTTCTTGGGCGGCACATCCTCGTCCCGCCCCCTTGGCGATGCCATACTCGATGGCATCGACTTTGACATCGAGATCGGCGGTGCTAAATTCTGGAACAACCTTGCTACGGACCTCAAGAAATTGGGTAAGAACGGTGGGAAGACAGTCCTGCTGAGCGCGGCACCGCAATGCCCCTTCCCTGATGAATGGGACGGCGGCGCAATCAGCACTGGATTGTTTGATTATGTCTGGGTGCAGTTCTACAACAACCAGGAGTGTCAGTTCGACGCGGGGCGTGCTGCCTTCATGGATGCGTGGAATAAGTGGGTGTCGGTGCCAGCAGGTAAGATCTTTTTGGGACTGCCAGCTTCTAGCTCCAAAGACGCGGCGGGCACGGGATTCATCCCTGCCGATGAGCTCACGTCACGTGTGTTGCCGCTCATCAAGGGCTCGCCCAAGTACGGTGGCGTCATGTTGTGGTCTAAGTACTACGACGATCGTAGTGGATACAGCTCTGCCATCAAGAGCTACGTGTGATTATTTATGTTGTGCTGGACACCTTGGCCTAGTATTTGTTGCATTCGGCGTTTTGTGCCCCGTCTTATGTATCATAGTATAGTGTGTTCATTGTCGGCATCATATTGGTAGCTAGCATAACAGTGTGTTATGTAGTTATGCAAGCATATGTAAATATGAATGGAAAAGAGTACAATTGATAGTTTGAAGGTAAGTTCCATTTTCTTGACAAGTGTTCTTTTCACGTATCTGTTCAGCTTATATGCTGGTAAATTGCAAAATATTTAATTGTTATAAGCCCCAATTTTACCGCACGGATCAGGTACACACACGTCATGTCGTACACACTAGGATTTTACATTGACTTGCCTCCCTCTCGCAGATCAGCTCGTCGCATTTTACTACATTTACAAGACTAGTAATTTATATAGAATTTTAGTTGGTAATTTTTGTTTTGTTTATGTTTTTCCTTTTCCCTAATATAATTTGGTAGCAACTTTCAATTAATTAATTATCCATTCATGAATTTCTTTCAATTAATTTTTCCTTATTTTACGTTATTTGGATTTCTTTGAAAAAAACGAGTGTGTTGTGATGTGCAAAACCACTTCATGTCATCCATTGAACTGGTTTGGGCCAAATAATATCTAAATCCTCTTCTTAATGATCTAGTTTCAAATGGCAACATGAAGAATGGAAGACCGACATATGTGTTTCCCCTGAATTAACGCTTTGTTATTGTGCAGATGAAACTCTATTGTTGATTTGCTGAACCACTCCCATGTACTCCTCTCCCAAAAGCCAGACTTCCAAAGATGTGCAGCATTGGAGAGGGTAGTGTCTGTGAATATACAACAACAGAATAAAACACGGCAGTTCCACTGGAAAAAATAAACAAGCGCAGTTAAATTCATGCCACTGAGTTCTACCGGTTGCTAGCTTCAATGCAATATGGCTTTTCCAGGCGGAGCTAGATTTTAGACATCGTGGCTAGAGATTAAGAAGATCAAAGTAACCCTTCAGTGTCCTGCAAGATATGATATTGGATAAAAGTATCTTCAAATGAGCCATTGTCCTTAGGTGGAAGTTATGGCATTATGGCCTTGTAGTCGGCTTTAGTCCATACAATGATAATACCCAACGATAGATAAAAATAAATAAACAACAGGCAAAAAAACCAAACAGAAGAATGGTGTAATGATCAAACATTATAACCAAACAATCTCCAGGCTAGTCTCAGGGAGTTTCCAGGCCAGGCAAATCTTTGCCAGGCCTCAAACCAAACATGCTCTATATTCCTGCTTAGCTAGCTGGTCAACACTGTTCAGATAGAAAGGGCAGGAAAGCACAAATGTAGTGTCGACATATTTGTAAGGGGAACTCAGGAGTTAACTTGTACCTAGTATTATTCAGTGCATAAATCAATTTATAAATCAATTTCAGTTGTTTCAGCGGTCCAGGTGACTGACCCGTTGAACACAGTAGACCAGTCATAAAAATAAATTCTTGGAAATAGGGGAGGCACCATACAAAGTTCATCATATGCAGAGCAGAAAACTGCCAAGAAAATCACTGTCGCTGCTTGCTCACACCAGGTTGAAAATATGATAGGATGATCCAATGACAGAATTGATGATTGGTGTAACACAACAATAGACAAAAGTAAAACAGCAGTCAAAAGGCAAACAGCCCAATGGTAAAATGATCAAACATTACATTGCTCCTTGCCTGGATAGTAGTCAGCACTGTTCCAATCAAGGAGCAGGTACAAGTTAGACATCCTCTATAGGGAAAACTGAAAATCAACTTATACCAACATGCCAGTATACGTCTAAATTCTTGAAAATACAGCAGGTACCACACAAAGAAATAGTCTACTTAAAACCAATAGAAAAGCATTTGCTATCGAAAGTTTAATACTTCAGGTGCAACCAAGCCCATCATTCACTACAAATGTGTATGGTAAAAAAATAAATTGCGCAATTAAATAAAAAATATCTAACAGGAAATGACATTCAGTAGCATGAAAAAGCAAAAGGAGATCCAGATGCAAAAGTTGCAGCATACACAACATAGACCAAAGAGATAAATAAGCAGAGAACATAATTCAGATGTTAAACATTAATAGTGGTTCAATACGACGATCATCATATCCACGATTAAAATAGTAGGGTGTTACACAACTGCATGGGCAGCTAGCAGCCATGACTACATAAAAGTACACAAACGCAAGCTCAGCCACTAAGTTAACTGCAATACAGAGCTACATAAAGTGAGGACATGAGTGCATTCAAGCACCAACATGACCCTATCACAACAGCAAAAACGTTAACCCCGGTCACTGAAGTCAAAAGTAAACTCTAATAACATCAGAAATGTAGATACCTGCGAAGCTGCACTACACAAGACATTTAGTGCCCATCTGCCAATGGCTCCGAGTACAATGGAACATATGGAATACAAAGAGTCTTGTCCCACCCAATTTGACAATCCCGTCCAAGTTGACATATAAAACACAGCTTTCTGCGATCCATGTCATATGACATCAACATGTTCTCATACCCACAAATTATGAAAATCATATTGCGTCCAGGGTGGAATGAGATGACATTGTAAAAATTACCAAATGATGAATACGATGCTCCAAACAACTCCAAGTGGCTGACATTGTGTTTCAAGGTCCATTTTTCACTATAGCAGTCCTCAAGAGCCCATACTGATAATTCTTCACCATCAGAACCAGAATAACAATTTGTGAAATACAACTGCCTTTGTGATAGCAAAACACCAACAATAGGAGCATCATCATAGTATGGTGGCATAGGAATATCAATGAGACGCCAATTATTTCCTTCCACGCCGACAACAACTATAAAATTATTAGAGGTAGCCAAATGTAGGGCGCCATTTAAAAAAACGCCTCTTGAACTCGTTGGTATTGCAAACATAATGTCCAGGCTTCGATGCTTCCAAACTCCTGCTTTAGACGAGTATATCGCCAATGTTTCAATGCAGCCATCACAATCACTCAGCTCAGACTCATCTATACCCCAGGTCTCCTCATCAATGAACTCAAACACATGAAAGTGAGAGGATACCGTCGGCTCAAACCCGAGGCGAACGACGTTCACCTTGCTGGACCAATCGGTGGCAGGCACAACAACCCATCTTTCAGTGGCCGGATTGCACACGACATAGTCCAATGTCTTAGGATCAGTCGCCTTCCAACAACGGCAGAGAAGGAGGCCATTGCAGCAGTCCAAAATGTCAAGGCCATTGTATTTGGGCAGAAAGGATAGTGAAGGATCGACGAGAGGTTCACCTTCCCCTGAAACGTTGGTGAAATATCGAGCACACCTGGGGAACCGGTTCTTGTTGTAGCTTTCGTGGAAGAAGCCGGCGAGGGGCTGGGGCATCTTCTTGCGGTGGTCGGGGTGGGAGATGAGGTCACGCCAGCGCGTGGAGACACACTTGCAGCAGCAGGTGGACTTGTAGGGCACGCGGGAGATGATGTCGGCGAGGATGTCGTCGGTGATCTTGGAAATAGGTTCGCCTCTCATCAGTGCACCCTCCATCCCCGTCCGTGGAAACGAGGGGTGCCGAGTCTGCAGATCGGAGCGGAGGAGCAGAGATTATAAATCCGTACTATCAGTAAGTGGAGCGTGGGCGCAGAGAGGATCTACCAAGTTCTTTCCCCGCGAGCTGCAAATCGAGCAACGGCGGGAGCGGCGGTGCTGTTTGCTGCCATCTGCGCCGGCGAGCGAGGGTTTGGGAGCAGCTGTGCGAACAGTCTATGGGATGGGAGGTGGAAGACGATGGGATTTGTTTGGGCTTTTTCTGGGCCCTGTGAGTCTTTTTGCAAAAATGGGCCAACTGAAAGAAAACTTTGTTATTATTGCAAAAAAATGAATGCTCATGTTCAAGTTCCATGTACTTATGTAATTTTTTATCGAAAAATAATAACTCAATTGCCTGATTAAAAAAACCGTTGTTTTGAAAATTTCTTTCCAAAGACAAGAGCAGATTGGTGCACCGGAGCACCAATGCTCCAGATTTTTAGAATATTTGAAAATTATATTTTTGCGTTCTAAAAAATTATAAAATTTATTCTATGAATACATACATATGTCCTGAATACTCGTGTGAAGTTTTAGCAGAAATTGGATTGTATTTTAAGCTACAGAAAAAGAACAAATTTGTGGCTATGTATAGAGATGAAAAACTCAGATTTTTTCAGAAATTTGCCTTTGTTGTATAGCCCGACAAAAAACATACTTTCCTCCAAAATTTCTAGTGTACCTTTGAAACATTTATATGTATGTGTATATTTAATTTTAGATTTTTTGGAAAGCTAGAAGTATGTTTCAGAAAACCGAGAGTACTAGTGCTCATGTGCCAAAGTCACTTTTCGTCCGAAGACCTGCTTTATTATTATTTATCGAACTTTTCAGGCTCATAAACTAATAACGTATTTTAAGTAATGTGTTAATGTTTCAACTGTTCATCCACGTGCAAGTACACACGGGAGCCAAAATGTTATCCTCGTGGTAGTTGTCGATACTATAAATGTCACATTTCCCCTTTCTTCTAGAGACATGCAAAGAGGAAGGAGAAGATCTTCTCTCCATCTACCGTATGCAACCCCACGGGTTCTCCTCCCCTTCAGCTGCCGCTCAACAGAGGCCCGGTGCATCGTTCTCGACGAGTTGATAAGCTATAGTTAGGCTTATGTGAGGGCGTAGCTGTGGTGGCGACAATGGGGTTCCAGTGGCGAATACCTCCATCTCAATGGTGTCCTCCTAACAACTCCGATAAGCAGGCGGAGTGTGCTTTGGTCAAACTGTTAGGCGGAATCCACACGGTGAATTTTTGTCCTCCAACTCCATCGACATGACCAAAAGGTAGTGGCAGAGCGTGCCTTTTCGTGGCATATGGGCTAAATGTGCCCTGCGCGAGGTAGTGTCTTCCTGTTACAAAATTTTAAATAAATATCAACTCGTGTCTCGAGAAATGAAAATAGCAGATTGTGGTTGTGGTAGTGTGAACAGGCCGAATTCATAGCCCAATTCGAAATAACTATCATGCATAGCATGATTTTTCTCTCAAATTGTGGTTGTGGTAGTGTGACAAGTATATGTTGCCTTGGTTAACCTGATTATTTCCAGAATCTCTAGAAACTTATATCCTGTGTTTCAAACGTCGGGCGTACCATCTGGACGAGTTCTGGTGCCGTCCTACTCAATATAAGTTGACGGGCAAAAATCAGTACTATTATTATACAAGCCACAAGTCTAACGATGAAGCACATTTCGAAATTCAAATTATTTGTTGACGTTCTCATGTTCTAGTCCATCGCATGGAAGCCATGGATATCCATCATCAAACTCAGAATAACGATAAAAGTACGGATGGTAATATAAAATCTTCCTCTTATTGACAGTCCAGTTCTCAAATGGCACCAGGAAGCTTGGCATCTGTTCTAAGATCAACGTCCTACTAAAAGCCTGGGAATTTGGGATAGTACTACAATCATAGTAGCAGTATCGATATACAGGAACACCAGAGTGCAGTTAGCAGTGACTTCAAGGATTGCATACAACAATGATCCAAGACAGCAATGCATCTTCTGAGACGGAATCAGAGGGAGCAATTTACACATGATAGCATGTCGATAACTTGCAGCTTCTTATATGCAATGCTATAGCAGGTTTGGTTGTTCCATCAGGCCATAAAGGCAAAGCAACTGCAACTGCGCACATTGACAATATGCAGCAGCAGAAAAGATTAATCAACAAGGGACGGAAGCAAACAGCTAAAAAAGGTTAAATGGTGTTCAAGCATTTCTCGATGCATGGCTAGGTATAACCAGCACTACTAAAATATAAAATCAGATGGCAACTAGAGATTTACAATGCAATGTAGACATGTTTTAAGGGACATCGGAATCGATTATTATGAGAAGAACTTCACTGCCTCAGTTTACTCAAAACCTGAAGCGAAAAGTTTTTTCGTGTGTCACTTCAGATTATAATAGGACAATCCAGTGACCAAGATGTAACAATAGAATGCTGGTTGTTTAACAACTTAATATAGTATATCAGCCTGTTCTACAGTTATGACACCTATCTTACGGTATTCAGAACCAACTCACACAATAGAAACTATCCTACTTCAGGTAGGAGCTAAAGAATGTCAACATCTGATATTCCAAAAGAAAAAAAGTTCACAAAATGAAGTAAATCCACTTTGAATTATCAAAACTGTATATCCTTAACAGCATATCTAATCATAAAACAATACCTGATATATATACATCACTTCATCATTGGGAGGGGAAAACAAAAATTTCAAAGCCACAACTATAGTTCTCCGAAAAAAAGAATAGAATTCAAGCATCACAAAGCAAATGGAGATCCACATACATGGCATGACTATAGTTCTCCAAAAGCCCAAAAGCCAAGATGAACCAACAAGTTGCAACTCAAATAAAATTTTCACGAATAGAGATATAAGTAGAAACCAGACTCAAGATATGACAATAAGGTACAACAAAGTGATCATAATATCCATGGTCAAGTACTGGGCTGATGAAACTGCATGGGCTACTTATACAAGGACACAAACATAAGTTCAGTTACTAATTAAGTGCAACAGCCAATAGCTAAGCTCCATAGAGTCAGGTACATTAGTGCACTCAAGCACCATGTGCAACAGTTACAAGTTCATACAGATTTCCTCGGAAAGATAGACAATTGCAAGTTGTCTACGCAAGTAGGCATGTTTAGGTCCCATCTGCCAATGACTCAGTGTACAAGGGACCATATGGAATAAAGGGAGTCTTCTCTTCATCGCTAATATCTTCAAGCTGGCAATCCTGTCCAAGTTGGCATATAATATGTCGCTTGCTGCAATCCATGTCATATGACATAAGTGTGTTCTCCTCCCCGTAAACTACGAATATCATATCACGCTCTGGGTGGAATGAGATGACCTTGTAATTACACCCTGAATAGTTTGTTCCGAACAGAGCAAAGTGGCTGACAGTGTGCTTCAAGGTCCATTCTCCAAGATCATAGTCCTCAAGAACCCAGACTGACATTGAAGGACCAAATTCAGAACGAGTGATACCTGTAAAATATAACTGTCCCCGTGATACGAAAACATCATTGACAGGCGAATCATATGGCAAATCAGGAGTATCAATGATCGACTGAAGATTTCCTTGAACATCAAAGGTTGCTACCATATCATCAAATGCAGCCAAATGCATGATGGAATTGAAAAAAACGCCTTTTGAATGGGTGGGTATCGAAACTATAGTGCTGACAGCAATTGGATTCGTCCAAACTCCAGATTTGGATGAGTAGGTTGCCACTGCCTCGAGAGATCCAGTCCACTCGTTAAGCTCAGACTCATCTGTAACCCACGCCTTCTCATCAATGAACTCGAACACATGGAAGTGGGAGGAGACGGCGGGTTCGAACCCAAGGCGAGCAACGCTCACCTTGTTGGACCATTCCGTGGCTGGCACAACAACCCATTTCTCGGTGGCCGGATTGCACACCACATAATCCAATGTCTTGGGGTCAGTGGGCTTCCAGCACCGGCAGAGGAGGAGGCCATTGCAGCAGTCCAGGATCTCAAGGCTACTGTATCTAGGCAGGAAGGATAGTGACGGGTCAACGAGAGGGTCACCTTCCCCTGAAGCATTGGTGAAATAGCGAGCTATCTTGGGGAAGCGGTCTCTGTTGTAGCCTTGGTAGAAGAAGCCGGCGAGGGGCTGGGGCAGCTTCTTGCGGTGGTCGGGGTGGGAGAGGAAATCGCGCCAGCGCGTGGAGACGCACTTGCAGCAGCAGGTGGACTTGTAGGGCACCCGCGAGATGATGTCCACGAGGATGTCGTCGGTGAGCTTGGACATCGGGTCTCTCATGAGTGCCCTCTCCATGGGGCCCTGCGCCGTCGCCGGCCGTACAGACGAGGGGTGCCGAATCTGCAGATCGGGGCAAAGGAGCAGAGGTTAGAAATACGTGCTATCAGTGAGTGGAGCGTGGGGGTTTGGAGAGAGGATGTACCAAGTGCTTGCTGTGCGAGCTGCGAAGCGAGGTATCGCCGGAGCGCCGGTGCTGTGCGCTGCCATCTGCGCCGGCGAGCGAGGGTTTGGTGCGCAGCTGTGCGAGCTGCGGAAGAGGAGGGCTTGTTTTAGGGTGCTGAAGGAGTGGAGGTGGAAGCCGATGGAGGATGGGCCGTTTGGGTGAAAATACATTATGGAGCAGTGAAAACAAGAGCCATCGTATCTAAACAAATGACTCTAAAAAAAAAGACTCTCAAAAAAAATCTAAACAAAAAAAACAAAACAAAAAAACAGTGGAAAGAAGAACAAAACCTACGGCTCAACGATGACAACGAGTGTCATTTGGTGATTCTAACAAACAAAGGCAGTTTTTTTCAAAAATTCCGTCAATCTATTAATAATCATTAATAGTAGTACAAAGAAATCCAAAAGTGATAAAAATTACATGTAGGTTTTTGAACCACCTAGCGACGCCTATGGACACTGGCACGAATTAAAGGCGCGCCACCATCCTCGCTCCTCCATCACCAAAGCCGGGCAAAACTTGTCATAGTAGAACTTGTTGTAGTAGACAAACATGAAATTTTCAAAGAACTAGCGCACCAGAGCAGCAACCGTCGCTAAAGATGATAGTGATGCGTGTAGTTGACACGTCCGTTGGGAACCCCAAGAGGAAGGTGTGATGCGCACAGCGGCAAGTTTTCATCAGTAAGAAACCAAGGTTTAATCGAACCAGTAGGAGTCAAGAAGCACGTTGAAGGTTGATGGCGGCGTGATGTAGTGCGGCGCAACACCAGAGATTCCGGCGCCAACGTGGAACCTGCACAACACAACCAAAGTACTTTGCCCCAACGAAACAGTGAGGTTGTCAATCTCACCGGCTTGTCTGTAACAAAGGATTAACCGTATTGTGTGGAAGATGATTGTTTGCGGAGAAAACAGTAAAAACAAGTATTGCGACAGATTTGTATTTCGAGTATTAAAGAATGGACCGGGGTCCACAGTTCACTAGAGGTGTCTCTCCCATAAGATAAAAGCATGTTGGGTGAACAAATTACAGTCGGGCAATTGACAAATAGAGAGGGCATAACAATGCACATACATGAGATAAGTATAGTGAGATTTAATTAGGCATTACGACAAAGTACATAAACCGCCATCCAACTGCATCTATGCCTAAAAAGTCCACCTTCAGGTTATCATCCGAACCCCTTCCAGTATTAAGTTGCAAAGCAACAAACAATTGCATTAAGTATGGTGCGTAATGTAATCAACAACTACATCCTCGGACATAGCGCCAATGTTTTATCCCTAGTGGCAACAGCACAACACAACCTTAGAACTTTCTGTCACATCGTCCCGGTGTCAATGCAGGCATGAACCCACTATCGAGCATAAGTACTCCCTCTTGGAGTTAAGAGTAAAAACTTGGCCAGAGCCTCTACTAGAAACGGAGAGCATGCAAGATCATAAACAACACATGTGTAATAACTTGATAATTAACATGACATGGTATTCTCTATCCATCGGATCCCGACAAACACAACATATAGAATTACGGATAGATGATCTTGATCATGTTAGGCAGCTCACAAGATCCAACAATGAAGCACAATGAGGAGAAGACAACCATCTAGCTACTGCTATGGACCCATAGTCCAGGGGTGAACTACTCACTCATCACTCCGGAGGCGACCATGGCAGTGTAGAGTCCTCCGGGAGATGAATCCCCTCTCCGGCAGGGTGCCGGAGGAGATCTCCAGAATCCCCCGAGATGGGATCGGCGGCGGCGGCGTCTCAGTAAGGTTTTCCGTATCGTGGTTTTTCGCCTCAGGGGTTTCGCGACGGAGGCTTTAAGTAGGCGGAAGGGCAGAGTCGGGGCCGGACGAGGGGGCCACACCATAGGGCGGCGCGGGCCCCCCGGGCCGCGCCGGCCTATGGTGTCGCCACCTCGTGGCCCCACTTCGTGTGTTCTTCGGTCTTCCGGAAGCTCCGTGGAAAAATAGGCCCCGGGTCTTCGTTTCGTCCAATTCCGAGAATATTTCGTTACTAGGATTTCCGAAACCAAAAACAGCGAGAAAATAGGAACCGGCACTTCGGCATCTTGTTAATAGGTTAGTTCCGGAAAATGCACGAATATGACATAAAGTGTGCATAAAACATGTAGGTATCATCAATAATATGGCATAGAACATAAGAAATTATCGATACGTCGGAGACGTATCAAGCATCCCCAAGCTTAGTTCTGCTCGTCCCGAGCGAGTAAAACGATAACAAAGATAATTTCTGAAGTGATATGCCATCATAACCTTGATCATACTATTTGTAAACATATGTAGTGGATGCAGCGATCAAAACAATGGTAATGACATGAGAAAACAAGTGAATCATAAAGCAAAGACTTTTCATGAATAGTACTTCAAGACAAGTATTAATAAGTCTTGCATAAGAGTTAACTCATAAAGCAATAAATCAAAGTAAAGGTATTGAAGCAACACAAAGGAAGATTAAGTTTCAGCGGTTTCTTCCAACTTGTAACATGTATATCTCATGGATAATAGTCAACATAGAGTAATATAACAAGTACAATATGCAAATATGTAGGAATCAATGCACAGTTCACACAAGTGTTTGCTTCTTGAGGTGGAGAGAAATAGGTGAACTGACTCAACATAAAAGTAAAGAGAATGGTCCTTCAAAGAGGAAAGCATCGATTGCTATATTTGTGCTAGAGCTTTTATTTTGCAAACATGAAACAATTTTGTCAACGGTAGTAATAAAGCATATGAGTTATGTACATTATATCTTACAAGTTGCAAGTCTCATGCATAGTATACTAATAGTGCCCGCACCTTGTCCTAATTAACTTGGACTACCGGATCTTTGCAATGCACATGTTTTGACCAAGTGTCACAATGGGGTACCTCCATGCCGCCTGTACAAAGGTCTAAGGAGAAAGCTCGCATTTTGGATTTCTCGCTTTTGATTATTCTCAACTTAGACATCCATACCGGGACAACATGGACAACAGATAATGGACTCCTCTTTAATGCATAAGCATGTGGCAACAATTATTATTATCATATGAGATTGAGGATATATGTCCAAAACTGAAACTTCCACCATGAATCATGGCTTTAGTTAGCGGCCCAAAGTTCTTCTCTAACAATATGCATGCTCCAACCATGAAGGTGGTAGATCTCTCTTGCTTCGGACAAGACGGACATGCATAGCAACTCACATGATATCCAACAAAGAATAGTTGATGGCGTCCCCGAAACATGGTTATCGCTCAACAAGCAACTTAATAAGAGATAAAGTGCATAAGTACATATTCAATACTACAATAGTTTTTAAGCTATTTGTCCCATGAGCTATATATTGCAAAGGTGAATGATGGAATTTTAAAGGTAGCACTCAAGCAATTTGCTTTGGAATGGCGGATAAATACCATGTAGTAGGTAGGTATGGTGGACACAAATGGCATAGTGGTTGGCTCAAGTATTTTGGATGCATGAGAAGTATTCCCTCTCGATACAAGGTTTAGGCTAGCAAGGTTATTTGAAACAAACACAAGGATGAACGGTACAGCAAAACTCACATAAAAGACATATGGTAAACATTATAAGACTCCATACCGTCTTCCTTGTTGTTCAAAACTCAATACTAGATGTTATCTAGACTCTAGAGAAACCAAATATGCAAACCAAATTAGCAAGCTCTAAGTATTTCTTCATTAATGGGTGCAAAGTATATGATGCAAGAGCTTAAACATGAGCACAGCAATTGCCAAGTATCAAATTATCCAAGACATTTTAGAATTACGACATGTATCATTTTCCAATTCCAACCATATAACAATTTAACGAAGATGAAACTTCGCCTTGAATACTATGAGTAGAGCCTAAGGACATATTTGTCCATATGCAACAGCGGAGCGTGTCTCTCTCCCATAAAGTGAATGCTAGGATTCATTTTTATTCAAACAAAACAAAAAACAAAAACAAACCGACGCTCCAAGCAAAGTGCATAAGATGTGATGGAATAAAAATATAGTTTCAGGGGAGGAACCTGATAATGTTATCGATGAAGAAGGGGATGCCTTGGGCATCCCCAAGCTTAGACGCTTGAGTCTTCTTAATATATGCAGGGGTGAACCACCGGGGCATCCCCAAGCTTAGAGCTTTCACTCTCCTTGATCATATTGCATCATACTCCTCTCTTGACCCTTGAAAACTTCCTCCACACCAAACTCGAAACAACTCATTAGAGGGTTAGTGCATAATAAAAATTCACATGTTCAGAGGTGACACAATCATTCTTAACACTTCCGGACATTGCATAAAGCTACTTGGACATTAGTGGATCAAAGAAATTCATCCAACATAGCAAAAGAGGCAATGCGAAATAAAAGACAGAATCTGTCAAAACAGAACAGATCCGTAAAGATGGATTTTATTAGGCCACCAGACTTGCTCAAACGAAAATGCTCAAATTGAATGAAAGTTGCGTACATATCTGAGGATCATGCTCGTAAATTGGCGTAATTTTCTGAGCTACCTACAGGGAGATAGACCCAGATTCGTGACAGCAAAGAAATCTGTAACTCGCGCAGTAATCCAAATCTAGTACTTACTTTTCTATCAAAGACTTTACTTGGCACAACAAAACATAAAACTAAGATAAGGAGAGGTTGCTACAGTAGTAAACAACTTCCAAGACACAAATATAAAACAAAAATACTGGAGTAAAAACATGGGTTGTCTCCCATAAGCGCTTTCTTTAACGCCTTTCAGCCTAGGCGCGAAAGTGTTTCTCAAGTGTTATCGAAGGGTGGTGCGTCAACCTTACCTTGGGCTTTACCCTTACCTTTCTTATTGTTTTTCTTTCCCTTTGGTTTAGGAAATATATGATTTCCCCCTGGTATAGAGGTGAATTTCAGAGTGCCTTCTCCCACATCAATGATCGCTCCCAATAGTTTCAACGAGGATCTCCCGAGTATGATTTTTCCTGTTTCAATAACAAGATAATCAATAGATATTGTTCTTCCAAGTATGGTTGTATGCACACCGCAGCTACTCCCTTAGGAATTATAATAGAGTTATCAATGAGAGTTATTTCTTCTCCTCCTTCATCGACTCCCCAAAGTTTCAAAGATTTATAAATGCTTTCAGGCATAAGGCAAAATTCATACATAATATCACAGTAGGCATGAAGAGTTCGATCACCGATAACAATTTTAACAACGAGGATCCCACAATGAAAGTTCAGAGTTTACTAAAACTTGATCAAGACGGTTACGAATGTATCCATAATTTTCATTTAAGCGAGATGCACTTGTCTCAAGAGTGTTTAATCTATTATGAATGCTGATAAGGGCTGAATCAAAATTATTAGCTGAATCATGTGACGCAACCAACTTCTTTATGGCATTAAAAGCTTGATCCCCATTGCAATGGAGGAAATCTCCTCCCACTAAAGTATCCAAAGCATATCTATAGCGAACCATAAGACCAAAATAAAAATTACTAAGGAGCAAACTTAGAGTCATTTGAGGTTCGGTTTCACGATAAGAAGTAAAAATTCTAGACCAAGCATCCTTAAAACTCTCCTCATCCCCTTGTTTAAAAGTGAAGACTAATTCTTCAGGTGAAGAAGTAACAGGTTCAGAGCTAGACATGGTAACAAAAGTAACTAAATATATTTTTTTGTATTTTTAATATAGAGTGCAAGACAATAAAGCAAACTAGATAAAGTAAATGCAAGTAAACTAATTTTTTTTTGTGTTTTTGATATAGCAAACAAGACAGTAAATAAAGTAAAGCTAGCAACTAATTTTTTTGTGTTTTGATATAATGCAGCAAACAAAGTAGTAAATAAAATAAAGCAAGACAAAAACAAAGTAAAGAGATTGAGAAGTGGAGACTCCCCTTGCAGCGTGTCTTGATCTCCCGACAACGGCGCCGTAAATTTGCTTGATGCGTGTAGTTGACACGTCCGTTGGGAACCCCAAGAGGAAGGTGTGATGCGCACAACGGCAAGTTTCCCTCGCAAGAAACCAAGGTTTAATCGAACCGGTAGGAGTCAAGAAGCACGTTGAAGGTTGATGGCGGCGGGATGTAGTGCGGCGCAACACCGCAGATTCCGGCGCCAACGTGGAACCTGCACAACACAACCAAAGTACTTTGCCCCAACGAAACAGTGAGGTTGTCAATCTCACCGGCTTGCTGTAACAAAGTATTAACCGTATTGTGTGGAAGATGATTGTTTGCAGAGAAAACAGTAAAAACAAGTATTGCAGCAGATTTGTATTTCAGTATTAAAGAATGGACCGGGGTCCACAGTTCACTAGAGGTGTCTCTCCCATAAGATAAAAGCATGTTGGGTGAACAAATTACAGTCGGGCAATTGACAAATAGAGAGGGCATAACAATGCACATACATGACATGATAAGTATAGTGAGATTTAATTGGGCATTACGACAAAGTACATAGACCGTCATCCAACCGCATCTATGCCTAAAAAGTCCACCTTCGAGTTATCATCCGAACCCCTTTCGGTATTAAGTTGCAAAGCAACGGACAATTGCATTAAGTATGGTGCGTAATGTAATCAACAACTACATCCTCGGACATAGCGCCAATGTTTTATCCCTAGTGGCAACAAGCACAACACAACCTTAGAACTTTCCGTCACTCGTCCCATGTGTCAATGCAGGCATGAACCCACTATCGAGCATAAGTACTCCCTCTTGGAGTTAAGAGTAAAAACTTGGCCGCAGCCTCTACTAGAAACGGAGAGCATGCAAGATCATAAACAACACATGTGTAATAACTTGATAATTAACATGACATGGTATTCTCTATCCATCGGATCCCGACAAACACAACATATAGAATTACGGATAGATGATCTTGATCATGTTAGGCAGCTCACAAGATCCAACAATGAAGCACAATGAGGAGAAGACAACCATCTAGCTACCGCTATGGACCCATAGTCCAGGGGTGAACTACTCACTCATCACTCCGAGAGCGACCATGGCGGTGTAGAGTCCTCCGGGAGATGAATCCCCTCTCCGGCAGGGTGCCGGAGGAGATCTCCGGAATCCCCCGAGATGGGATCGGCGGCGGCGGCGTCTCGGTAAGGTTTTCCGTATCGTGGTTTTTCGCCTCGGGGGTTTCGCGACGGAGGCTTTAAGTAGGCGGAAGGGCGAGTCGGGGGCCGGACGAGGGGCCACACCATAGGGCGGCGCGGGCCCCCCGGGCCGCACCGGCCTATGGTGTCGCCACCTCGTGGCCCCACTTCGTGTGTTCTTCGGTCTTCCGGAAGCTCCGTGGAAAAATAGGCCCCCGGGTCTTCGTTTCGTCCAATTCCGAGAATATTTCGTTACTAGGATTTCTGAAACCAAAAACAGCAGAAAACGAGGAACCGGCACTTCGACATCTTGTTAATAGGTTAGTTCCGGAAAATGCACGAATATGACATAAAGTGTGCATAAAACATGTAGGTATCATCAATAATATGGCATAGAACATAAGAAATTATCGATACGTCGGAGACGTATCAGATAGCAGTAGATCGGAAGAAAGTGACCTGAAACCACAGCAACCAACACAAAAACCGATCGGATCCCATGGATCTGTCGGGCACACGACTCCACGCGTCCTCTGCCGATGCAAGACGCACCACTGGAGCGAGTATAGATAGGGAGGACCTTATTCTGACTTTAAGATGTAGCCACAGCCTCAACATCCCAAGGAAGACACTGAAAACAACCTAACAGAGAACGAAAATCATCCGCTGACGAGAGGCCGTGATCCGCCACACTTCAAAGCCTAAAGGTCACCGAAGACGGAACGAACCGGTGGGGCGACGCTAGCGAGGGGACGAAATCCTAGATGGATTTTCTTGGCCGCCTTCCTATCTTTTTTATCGCCTCCTCCTGTAAAAGTACCAGTTGGGAATTGTCCTAAAAAAAGGCAGTTGCTCGATAAAAGGACCTAGCGTTGGAGGAACAACACAAAAACAAGTGACGTACTAGCTCGATTTTTTTAGTGGATTCTTGTACGCGTGGCTTTCCTGCTAAACTGAGTCAGACTAGGTAGGATATGTGTTATACTTATATGATTATTATACCAAGGACAAGCCGACCAAGAACCCGCCATCCACGCTCCCCCACCTCGCACCATCGCATCCAACCTTCATCTTCATCCATCATCTGAGAGCATCTTCAGTCGCGTCCTCTAAAGCGTTCCTAAAGCGATTTGGGCGTGCCGGATAAAAAAAATGTTCCCAGCCGCATCCCGATACGGTGTCCGGCGCCCCGATATGGTGTCCGGCGCCCCGAGCCCGTCCCCGCCCCACAGGGGACGCACCAGGGACGCCGGACACACTGAAAAGCGAGGCGGGGAATGGCGGGGCCGACCCGTCAGCGGCACAATTGAATTTTAACCTAACCGTCGCCTACCTCGCGACGGAAGTTATTGACGCGCAGCGACAGTGCAGTTCCCGTAGAGGCGCAGCAAAGCGTCTCGTCGCCGCCTAGCTCTGCGTGCCGGCGTTAATGAGCGCGACCGCTCCCCCGCATCCCTCCGGCCTATAAAAAAGGGCCGCCTCTCATCGTCCCTCTCACACAAACCCTAGCGCCTCTCTCCCCAACCCTAGCCGCCACCATCTCAAGAGTCGACGCCATGGCTGGTAGAGGCGGAGGCCAAGCTCGCGGTTGTGGTCATGGTCATGGCCGCGGCAGAGCTGCACGCTCGCCGTCGCCTGCGACGCCGTCGTCGCCCTCATCGTCGGACAGGCAGGACGAGGAAGGGCCCGTGCTATTCGAGTTCATCGTCGTCCTCAAGGGCGACCCACACGGCATCCAGAGGCTACCGGACGACTTCGTCGCCGACGACGAGCGCCCGGGCTCGCTGCATCTGCGCGAGGATGGTTGCCACTACTGCCGGTGGATCGTCGACGTGATCTACGACGCGCGCGACAACATGTACCTCCTGAAAGTGCATGGAGCCCCCATGTGTGGTTTTGGTAACTAATGACAATCCCTATGGACTAATGTTTGCATTGAGTTATATTTGTAGGAGTTGTCCATAGGCAATTCTTGAACCATATGTTGACTTCAAGGTTGCAATAAGAAGAAATTGATGAAGGATATCAAGTGTCAAGTATGTCTTGAAGATGAAGATGAAGTGAGCCCTCAAGTTACTTCAAAACATTAACATGATGAAGAATGAAGAAATGTAGTGCAAGTTCAAGATGAGCCAACTCGAAGAGTTCATAAGCTTGAAGCTTGCCATGGAGAAATGATGTGCAAGTTCAAGATGAGCCATCTCGAAGAGATCCTTTGCTTGAGTCTTGCCATCCATATGGTGATCATGAATATGTGAAGATGCACCGAAGAAGAAGTTCTCCCATGGTGGATTATGGGGGAGCAATCCACATGGTGGTCATGGTTATGCGAAGATGCGCCGAAGAAGAAGCTCTCCCATGGTGGTTTATGGGGGAGCAATCTACAAGACTTCGTCAAGCAAGCACAAGCAAGAAAGGCGTTCCATCTTGTTGAGGTCAAGATCGTCGTCATCAAGCTCAAGTGGAATGCGCAAGTATAAGGTTTGCTCTTGATAGGGTTTCTTTCTCACCGGTCTCATAGTGTAGTTGGAGACCGGTTTATAGTTTAGTTGCAGTACTATCAAGAGGGCTCTCGAGTGAGTAACTCGATCGTATCGTTCGGAGAGAGCTCAAACCTTTGCATCCTTGCATCATCTTTCTTGGTTGTTATTTGGACCTTATCCATGTGATGTTTTAGAGCTTGTGCTTATTCTCATGACAAGCTCTAGTTCATCGAAAACGGATTTTGCATAGATCACTTGTTGCGTTTTCGAGTTTGGTTCATCATCTTTCTTGGTTATTATTTGGATCTTATCCATGTGATGATTTAGAGCTTGTGCTTATTCTCATGACAAGCTCTAGTTCATCAAGATTTGCACGGGCAACTTGTTGCATTTTCAAGATTGGAGGTTTTACCGGTATGTATTTTTTAGATAGGTCAAACCTTTCATCATTTGTTTCTATCCTCCCTTGTTGGACTATGATGGTTTCCTGCATGATCTTGTAGAGCTTGTTCCTAGCTTTAAAACAAGCCCAAGATCATCAAAATCGGAGTCCGGATGCTAAAGTTATGCCCGTTTCGGTTTGATGTTTCGCCAGTTTTCAGGGGGCGGATATTCCGGCCCAAGTTTGGGGCGGATAATCCGGCCCCCGGAAAAATCCGGTTTTTGGACAAATCCGGGCAAATATCCGGCCAAATGTCCGGCCCCCATCCAGGGGCATGTTTTCTCATGGTCCTTAGCCGTTTTTCGGGGCCCGAATATTTTGCAAATATCCGGCCCGGAAAATCCGGCCTGAGCTGACCCAAACGGTCATATTTCGATGGGAGTGGGTATTTAAGCCCCCCTTCTTCCTCCTTGGGCAGCTACCTCTTCCCCTTTGTGCTCTCCACCATTGTTGACCTTGAGAGCTTCCCTTTCCCTCTACTCCTCCTATGCTTCTTGAATCTTTTTGAGGGAAAAGGAAGAGGAGATCTAGATCTACATTCCTACCAATCAAATCCCTCTCTTTGTGAGGGGAATCCACTAGATCTAGATCTTGGAGAAATTTGGTGTTCCTCCTCTTATTTGTTCTTCCTCTCTTATTCCCCCAATAGCTTTTGTAGCTTTGTTGGAATTTGAGAGAGAAGGACTTGAGCATCTTTGTGGTGTTCTTGCCATTGCATTTGGTGCATCGGTTTGAGTTCTCCACGGTGATTCGTGGTGGTGAAAGCAAGAAGGTTGTTACTCTTGGGTTCTTGGAACCCTAGACGGATTCTAGGCCTTTGTGGCGATTTGTTGGGAGCCTCCAATTAAGTTGTGGATGTGTGCCCCAATCTTTGTGTAAGGCCCGGTTTCCGCCTCGAAGGAAATCCCTTAGTGGAACCGTGACCTAGGCCTTTGTGGCGAGGGTCACCGGAGATTTAGGTGAGGCGCCTTCGTGGCGTTCGGTGTGTGGTGTGAGTACCGCATCTTGGGGTGAGGCCTTTGTGGCGTTGGTGTGCATCGAGCAACCACACCTCAAGGTGAGCCTCTTGTGGCGTTCGGGAGCACTAAGAAACCGCACCTCTCCACCGGAGATTAGCACTCACAAGAGTGTGAACTCCGGGATAAATCATCGTCTCCCGCGTGCCTCGGTTATCTCTATACCCGAGCTCTTTACTTATGCACTTTACCTTGTGATAGCCATCGTGCTTGAAGTTATATATATCTTGTTATCACATACTTGCTTGTATTGCTTAGCATAAGTTATTGGTGCACATAGGTGAACTCTTGCTTAGAATAAGTTGTTGGTGCACATAGGTGAACCATAGTATATAGGCTTTGGGCTTGACAAAGTAAACGCTAGTTTTATTCCGCATTTGTTAAGCCCATCTCGTAAAAGTTTTAAATCGCCTATTCACCCCCCCCCCTCTAGGCGACATCCGTGTCCTTTCACCTCCACATCGGCTGGGAGAAGTTTGCGCGCTACCACCGCCTCGAACCCGGCTTCATGCTCGTGTTCTCCTACTTCGGCGACAGGGACGTGAGCGTCAAGGTGTTCGACGAGACGCGTTGCCGCCGGAACTACCACGGCGACAGCGCCGAGGAGGACGACGACTGAAGAGTGTTGTTTCTTCGCAGCGAAAAAATGGACCAATGTTTCTGGATGTTCTTCCTCGGAAGAACCAACATGGGCACCCTCACCAGCGGAATTTTTCAGTTTGGGTGACTGGGTGTACCTTCGAGTGTTCTTTCTTGGCAGCGACCACAGGAAACCTTCTATGTCCGGCCTAGTTAGGTTTAGTTTTTTTGCAATCTTTTATATTTATGTCAACCATGGTTCAAACTATGTATTAGTTTGTGGAAAACCATATTCCAAACTATATCTTCATGTAAACCACGTTCCCAATTATGTATTAGTTTGTGGAATATTTCTTCTCTTTATTGAAATAAAAATAAAAAAAACATAGAAAAGAAAATAGTATTTTAAGGTTTGGGGGTGGCATTTGGGGGATGCGGCTGGGGAGCGACGTCCCCCAAACGCGGCACGGATAAAACACGTTCCCCAAACGCTCAATGTGGCGCCGTTTGGGGACGCGACTGGAGATGATGTGACCGACAGAGCCGCCTCATGGTGACAAGCTCACCGCAAAAATCCCTTATGTCAGTCGCAGCTGTGGCTGTATTTCTTCAGGATCAGGATCAGTATAAGCATGTGCAACTCTTTCTTACAGGCCAAGCCTGACGACGAGGCACAATCCAGATTCAATAGGCGATTGGCTCTCCTTTTACCTTATTTGTTGACATCATCGCGTCCTACTGCTGCTACAACATCGCATCGATGCATCGCCGCGCTCAGAACAATAGCATAATTAATAATAATGCTAAGAATCTTGCTCTATTTACGGTCAAGTTCTCAAATGGCGTGTTAACTCTTAAACAAGATTGTTCAAGGATTGTATATAACAACCATCCAAGGCAGCAATGCATTTCCTGGCAGCAATGAATTGATGGTGCCCAGCAGCAGAAAAGAATAATCAACAGTGGACAAAAGCAAACACATAAAAAGGTGAAATCATCCGGAAATTCAATTCGGCTCCCGGGTGCGTATGCACCCTCTACCAAATAATCATATTTCGAAATGTCGAAAATTTTTAACAAATATTTTTACATGTACATCTTCATAATATATGTTCGTTCGTCAAGTTTCACGAAAAACCAATATTTTTTATGGTCTATATAAAAAAGAGAAAACTTATCTTGTGGAAAATATTATTTTTAGCACTGAGTTTTGTCTTTTTTACACACGTCACATGATAAGTCGATTTTTTATGAAACAACTTTGTAAGCGTGTAACACGAGAAGATTTACATGCGAATTTTTTATTTCAATTTTTTTGAAATTCAAAATATGTGTAAGATGCATTTTAAAATAGAGGGAGCATATGCTCCCATGTTTCAAAACACCACGTGATGTTTTGGCACATGGGAGCATATGCTCCCTTTATTTCGAAATGCATGTTAATCACATTTTAAAATGTCAAAAAATTTGAAACAAAAAATTCGCACGTACATTTTCATGTGCTACGCGCTCACAAAGTCATTTCGTGAAAAAACGAGTTGTCGTGTGGCGTGCGTAAAAAAGACAAAATTCGGTGCTAAAACAAAAATTTGTCACAAGATAAATTTTCTCTTTTTCACGTAGACTACAAAAAATATCATTTTTTCGTGAAACTTGGCGAACACACATATATTATGGAGATGTACATGTAAAAAATTTGTCTAAATTTTTTAACACTTGGAAATCTCACGGTATGATTGCTGCACCCCCATAGAGCTCTCACAGCGCTTTGGATTTTCGGCCGTCCGATCGAGCTGACGTGGCGCGATCTCGGCCGTCGTTCCGTTCGGGCGGCGAGGCCCTCCCACGGACCCACTTTTTATCCATGGGTCACTAAAAGCCCGCCTGGCCCGATGCGCTGCCCAATCCCCGCACGCTTCGCTCCCCCAATCCCCTCTGGTTTCTCCTCCTCCAACCCGCTCCGTCCTCGCCGCCGCCTCGCGCCCCCGCCGCCTCGCCCGTCTTGGAGGGGTCGCTCGCGGGTACGCCTCCCTCTCCCTCCCCCGTCTTTACTGTCTCCCTCCCCCGTCTCATCTCCTCTCCCTCTCTAAAAAGCAGCCGGCGGCGACGATGTAGAGGTGGCGAGCGCGAGGATCTCGGCCGCGCGGGCCATCGGCCGGGAAGGGGCACAGCCTTCTCCCTTGACGGAGCCGTAGGCGGACCGGTGCATCACGAAGGAGCCAGGCCCCGCCTCCATCGTTTTCCCGGCCGTCGCCATCTCCGGCGATTTCCCTTAGCCTAATCTCTCCCCGTTCGTCCTCCCCGGCCAAAGGGAAGAGGAAGTCGAGCAGGGTGGCTGCCACCCCATGGTCTGCTCTTCCCCTTTCTCTCTCCTCATCTCCATGGTCTGCTCTTCCCCTTTCTCTCTCCTCATCTCAAGGTTGCACCGCTGCTGCACTGGATCTAGAACATGGAGGCTCACTCCGGCCGGCCGGCGAGCAGAATGGTGATACTATTGCCTCTGATGCCAAAGCTGCCCCTCCACTGAACTTGCCGCCACATAGTACCTCTAGTGAGATCCTCCTCCCATCCCACCCTGCATATGTGTTGTTTTACATTAAATCTTTCACATCTATAGCTTTTTCTTGTTTTCCTATTTGATTTTTCGGTTGATTCAGGGAATAACCAAACCTAATATATGATTTGAATGTTACTTAATCTATCAGCAATAAATATTGTTTGATACTGATATGAAGAGGTTGAGATGGGAGTTTTTTTCATCTTATAGATGCTTATATCCATTGATAAATATTGTTTGATACTGATACATCCGTGCTCTACAGTATAAAATATTTAGCCTCTTGAGTACATTATGGGTACAATACTGTGGGGTGTTTTTAGCTTACTTTTGTATGTAAATGGCCCTATGGTATTTTCATAGTTTTGATTTTAATTTGCATTCTTACATTCTTCAGTTTTTTATTTGCGGATTTTAGTCGTCCTCTGCAATATTTCCCTGGAGGCGAAGGGCTACTTTCCTCCCCATTTCATGGCCTAACCAAGATTTTATTCAGCTTAGTGTCTTGTTCTCTTGCCAATTTTACTGTCAACCAAACTGGTAAATGCATGCTTGTCTCAAATACTCATACTCAACTACGTATACAAAAAAAGAAAACAAATTCAGCTGCAAATGGCATGTCTTGAAACCAAACAGAGGTAATTATTATGTTCTCCGTTGTTGAGGTTTATTCATAGCCTTGTATTTTAGAAACTTTAAACTTGGATGCTCCTCATCTGTTATTTTAGAATAAACGTTGAATTAGTTTGCATTTTCCTTGAAATTTTCCCACTCTTGGCCTTTCATGAAGTGTTATTTTACATTTTAAGTGCGGTGCGAGATGAGAAGCATACCTTCGCTGCGTCGACGGGAGGCGGTGATGTCTCACGCAGTCAACGCCGGTGCAGCCTTTGCCTGAAGCAGCGCCGACTCATGTCGTTGATGTTGTTGTCGCCGGGATCAGCGCCACCTCACGCCGTTGACCCCGCAGGCAGCATCGTCGCGAGTACACGGCTTGCATCGGCCCAAATTTCTAGGTAAAGTTTTGTCATGCCTTCTTCTTCATCTCTAGATCAACTCCATCAGGCAATGATTCCCTTGCAGCCCAATATTCATTTCAGAAATTTATGTGTAAAGTTTGTTTGTTTCACCGCCATAATTTATGATTTTCTGAAGCTGGGATGTATTTCTTGTGGATGCACAGGTCACCAGCACTCGAGCCGAGTATATTGGTAACATTCTCATGGTATTTCTATTTAAAGATTGTTCGAGGCTGGTTTTAAATTAGTACTTAAGCGCTTGGACTTAGAGCAATGGCCAATGAGATGGGCAACAACATGGTTATTGTTCACCAAGGTATGTTGCACAATTCTATATGCTATCTAGGACTTAGTATTGCATCATTTATTCGCTCATTAGGTTTATATTTTCTTGGTAGCTATTCGGTTTATTCTACTTCTTATCGTCCCAGTGGTCACGGGATACAAATTGACTTGTGGGGTAACTGCGCACTGCATTTCAATCGAGATGCTATCCGCACTCGTGGCCAAAGTGAATCGGCTATTGATATTTTCGTTGGCGCCATTAATTTAAGCCATACTTTCAGCAGCAAGTAATTCTCACACATAGTGACCTGCATTTCAGCTTCTTTGGCCTCTGAACACTGCTTTGCACCATCAACACATTGCACTGTCTTACATTATACACGCTGCCAAGCTTCTCAGTTTAAGTGACACTTTCAGCTTCAAGTTGTTCAAACTGTCAAACTTCTCAGTTTATGTTACACTTTCAGTAGCAAGTAATTCAAGTAATTCTCAGAGTATCCGGATGTGGTTCGTCCCTGAGCATATGCTTTCTTCTTTACCTATGGGTGTCGGTAGTCAGAGGTAAATGAAAAAGGTATAAGTTGTTCTCTCTCCGTGAACTACTTACAAATATATGGCAGTTCAGCGACGGGTTTGTCGACAAATATCAAATTTTGTGGTACATTATGAAACTGATCATGTAGTTATATATGTAGCTTTTCATATTGTACTTTGGCTGATAGTTTGAAGCTCATTTTAAACTGAAATTGAAAGAAAAAATATGAATGTTGTAGTTCGTTTGAAGTGACATTATTGATTTACCGGTTTGCTTTGCTGGAACCTCTTGCTTTTATCCAAATCTTTTTGAAACAATATCTTTTGTATTTTGTTGCATCCAATCATTTTGTTATATCTATGCCTTAAATTACTTGCTCTGATAAGCCAGGGTTAGACAAATGTTTTTAGCTATTTCTACTGCTTTACTGAAAAACCTTTAATTATTTCAGTACATATACCAATTCTTTGGTTGGTTTGTGTTACCAGAGATGGAAATCGGCATGCCTTTTCAGTTTTTCAATCAATAAGAATAGTATCAGTTCAACTGTCTTCTTATCCCGGTACACCTCTGAGTTGGCACTTTTTTCCTTTTTTGGTTGTCTAGAGAAGTTCCCCTTTCCACTAATTTGTATTTGTGCTATCATATTGCGTTGAGACGGAGGCATTTGAAACCATAACAATACACTAGACAAATGTAAAGGGAAACTATATTATGTATATTTAGTGAACTAAGATTTGTCTTTTCAAGTTGTAGATCTGGATTTTCTGAACATGTCATATATTCAGTAAAGTATGTGCATAACCATGGCTATCAATTTTTTATGCATGTCGTATGTCCGTCGTCATTGCTTTTATTCATGGATCGATTTGACACATCTCTTTATGTGGTTCAAGCATATCTTGCTTTATGTTACCCTTTTAGGCTCTGCTGTTTAGTCCCCCTGTTTTATTTTCATGCAGAAGTGGCATATGCAAATGTTCCTACAGCTTCATATGAGCTTCTAGATGGGCACTAAGTTATCAATACTATGTAGACACATCTTTGTTTCCATTCGTTTATTACCAATTAGATAAACCGTATGAGCTACTAGCTATGTTTCTCGAAGAGTGTATCCGCATCTTGCCCTCTTACTCCATTGTGCATGTCTCTTCAGTTCACCATACAAATGGTCATTACAAATTCGTTGTTTGCCAACTGAAATCAAACCAATATATCACACCACAAAAAACTGGAGTTTGGCAACCGCAAAGTTTCAACCCAAAATGTAATGAAATGGAAGCCCGAGAGATAGAATGGGAAAATCTACATGTTACGAGTTCACTGGAATACACTCGTGCGCCACATTTCAGTGGTCTTGAGTTGTAGTTTTGCAGCCTGTTCGACCATATCATGGTTCAGCTACTACAATAATTGTAGATTCTTTTCATGCCTAGACATGGTATTTCGATTTTGGATGCACAGTGCACCTATAAGATGTTGTGATGCTGATGTCCACTTTGTATTTTCTGCAATTAGGCTGTGTTCGAAAGAAGGTGCTAGGCCGTCATATTGTATTTTCTGCACAACCACAAACTATCGGTTTTGTTTTCGTTCAGGTAAATAAGATTCTTCCTGTTCCCCTTTCATGAATGTTTCTTCCTCAGAGAGAGAAAATGGTTATTTGTCATCTGTGGATGTACGTAGTATCATAAATGATTAGCTCTCATTTTTTTCTAAATATTAGCCTTCCAGTTTCGTCCATGTTTTCCTTGCTTCTCATATTAGTTACCACGAAACTTTTAATTCTTTGTTTGCGGTAACTAAGTAGAATAGAAGCACCGGTAAGTAATTTCCTGCTGGTTATTTTGAAACGGTCCAATTTGGAACTTTTAGGCTATAGACAGATGTTTCATCAAACAACAAAATCAGGTTATGAGGTTGGTACTTTTGGTTTTTAATAAAAAAAATCCATGAAAAGGTAAACTCGCTGACAATAGTAAATTTAAGCTTGAACTTTGTAAATACTATAACAAGCGATCTATTTCACACGGATACTTCCTTGCACCTTGGTCAGATTTTTGTTGAGCGCGTGCCATGAAGAAGTAGCATATTCAACATGATACTTTACCACGATAATATTTGCATCACCTTTGATAGAATATAAAGATATACTTATTTTGTTCAAATAACTTGTTTCAACATTCCAGTCTAATTTGAATATCATGGTACTTCGAAGTTGATACTTGGACCATGTGAGCAATGGAAAGCTCAAAAAATTCTAATCATTTCCTTTCACTTATGTAGCTCACCGCTTGATAAAGCCATTTATCTTCCTTCATGCAGCTCAATGCCTGTTCTCGCGGAAGCATACACATAATGTGGGAAGGATCGTTCCATGTAGAAACTGAAGAAAGGAGGAATTTTGACAAATTAAAAAAAGAACTAATGATGATAAGGACGGTATAAGTTGGTTCCTAAGTTCAGAAGAAGTGGGGTTTAGTACCTTTATTGTAAAATTTTAGTTAAATATGTTATGTTCGTAAGCATGGGAAAGTTAAAATAGAAACCCCACTTTTTCTGAAGTTAGTCAAAACGCTATAAGGCACTAAGTCCTGCTCCCTTCGAAGTTAGTTAAAAAATTAGTTTCTTATGTGTACATGTTTGTGAAGGAAAAATATAAGAAACACTGATCCTTGTGAAGTTAGTTAAACAGATGTTCTGGTCCATCATGTTTATATAAGCATTTGCTACATTGTTTATGATTTCGTGTGCTTTATCCTAATTTCATTCTACTGACTTTATTTTGTAAAACTTAGGAAACATATTATCTTTTTACACCTTATTTTATCGTTGTTATTTAAAGTGTAAATTTGTGCGATTTTTACGGGGTCGTGCGCCAAGGCGCACATCTAAATCTAGTATGTTTTTATGGTAGAGGGATCATACGCACCCGAGAGCCGAATTGAGTTTCTACACATGTTATAAGATAGATTATCATGAGAAACTTCACTGCCACAGTTTATTCAAAACCTGAAACGAATTTTTTTTGGTGCGTCTCTTCAGATTATAATAGGACAAGCCAGTGAGCAAGATATAGAAAAACAATACTACTGATTGTTTAATAATTGATAGTGTCAGTTTGCTCTACAGTTATGGTAGCTATCTTACGGTATTTAGGACTAACTTATAGCACTAAAAAAGTTCTCCTAGTTAAGGTGGAAGCCAAACAGTGTCAACATCTGTTGTTCCAAAAGAATTCTGTCCACAAAATGAAATAAATCAAGATTGAACTATCGAAACAGTATATCCATGACAACATGTCTTATCATGAGAAAATACCTTGCATACACATCACTTCACCAACAAAAGTTTCCAAGCAATATTGTTGAGAAGAATGGAACTGAAGCACCACCAAATGGAGATCCACGTACATAATACCGGTACTATAGTTCTCCAAATGCCAAAAAGAAATAGGCAAGATCAAACAGCAAGTTGCAAAACAAATCAATTATTCACATACAGAGAAATAAGCACAAACTAGACTCTAGATATCAAAGACAATGATGGTACAACAAAGCGATCATAGTATCCATAGTTAATCACTAGGCTGATGAAACTGAATGACATACTTATATATACAAGGACACACACATAAGACCCGTTACTAAATAAAGTGCAATAGCCAATAGCTAGCTCCGTAGAGTCAGGTACATTAGTGCACTCATGCACCATGAGCAACAGTTACAAGTTCATATCCGTGAACAAGGGAACATATGGAATGAAGGGATTCTTTGTATCACAATCATGACCATCCTGTCCAAGTTGACATAGAATACATCGCTTCCTGGAATCCATCTTATACATCACTTCATCATTGAGTGGGGAAAACAAAAGTTTCAAAGCCACAACTATAGTTCTCCAAAAAAGAATGGAATTTAAGCATCACAAAGCAAATGGAGACCCACATACATGGCAGGACTATAATTCTCCAAATGCCCAAAGGCCATGATTAACCAACAAGTTGCAACACAAAGAAATTGTTCATGGGTAGAGAAATAAGCAGAAACCAGACTCAAGATATGACAATAAGGTACAACAAAGTGACCATAGTATCCATGGTCAAGTACTGTGCTGATGAAACTGCATGGGCTACTTATACAAGGACACAAACATAAGTTCAGTTACTAATTCAGTGCAACAGCCAATAGCTAAGCTCCATAGAGTCAGGTACATTAGTGCACTCAAGCACCATGTGCAACTGTTAGAAGTTCATACAGGTTTCATCGGAATGATAGACAATTGCGAAGTTGTCTACACAAGTAGGCATGTTTAGGTCCCATCTGCCAATGACTCCGTGTACAAGGGACCATATGGAATAAAGGGAGTCTTCTCTTCATCGCTAATATCTTCAAGTTGGCAATCCTGTCCAAGTTGGCATAAATATGTCGCTTGCTGCAATCCATGTCATATGACATAAGTGTGTTCTCCTCCCCGTAAACTACGAATATCATATCACGTTCTGGGTGGAATGAGATGACCTTGTAATTACACCCTGAATAGTTTGTTCCGAACAGAGCAAAGTGGCTGACAGTGTGCTTCAAGGTCCAGTCTCCAAAATCATAGTCCTCAAGAACCCAGACTGACATTGAAGGACCAAATTCAGAACGAGTGATACCTGTAAAATATAACTGTCCCCGTGATACGAAAACATCATTGACAGGCGAATCATATGGCAAATCAGGAGTATCAATGATCGACTGAAGATTTCCTTGAACGTCAAAGGTTGCTACCATATCATCAAATGCAGCCAAATGCATGATGGAATTGAAAAAAACGCCTTTTGAATGCGTGGGTATCGACAAAATAGTGCTCACAGCAACTGGATGCGTCCAAACTCCAGATTTGGATGAGTAGGTTGCCACCGCCTCGAGAGATCCAGTCCACTCGTTAAGCTCAGACTCATCTGTAACCCACGCCTTCTCATCAATGAACTCGAACACATGGAAGTGGGAGGAGACGGCGGGTTCGAACCCAAGGCGAGCAACGCTCACCTTGTTGGACCATTCCGTGGCTGGCACAACAACCCATTTCTCGGTGGCGGGATTGCACACCACATAATCCAACGTCTTGGGGTCAGTGGGCTTCCAGCACCGGCAGAGGAGGAGGCCATTGCAGCAGTCCAGGATCTCAATGCTACTGTATCTAGGCAGGAATGATAGTGACGGGTCGACGAGAGGGTCACCTTCCCCTGAAGCATTGGTGAAATAGCGAGCTATCTTGGGGAAGCGGTCTCTGTTGTAGCCTTGGTAGAAGAAGCCGGCGAGGGGCTGGGGCAGCTTCTTGCGGTGGTCGGGGTGGGAGAGGAAATCGCGCCAGCGCGTGGAGACGCACTTGCAGCAGCAGGTGGACTTGTAGGGCACCCGCGAGATGATGTCCACGAGGATGTCGTCGGTGAGCTTGGACATCGGGTCGCTCATCAGTGCCCTCTCCATGGGGCCTGCGCCGTCTCCGTCCATACAGACGAGGGGTGCCGAATCTGCAGATCGGGGCGAAGGAGCAGAGGTTAGAAATCCGTGCTATCAGTGAGTGGAGCGTAGGGGGGTTCGGACTTCGGAGAGAGGATGTACCAAGTGCTTGCTGTGCGAGCTGCGAAGCGAGGTACCGCCGGAGCGCCGGTGCTGTGCGCTGCCATCTGCGCCGGCGAGCGAGGGTTTGGTGCGCAGCTGTGTGAACTGGGCTGAAGTAGTGGGAGGTGGAAGGCGATGGAGGCCGTCTGGGTAGTGAAAATGGGTTATGTAGGAGAGGAAACAACGGATATTCACTTCAGGGTCTGGGCACATGAGGAACAGGTGCTCCTGATTTTTGAATCATATTTCTTGAATTTCAAAAAAAATGAAATTAAATACCCACATACATATAAATATTCTGAAGGTACAGTAGAAATTTGTAGAAAAATATGTTGTACTTTGCAATATAAAAACATAAATTTTTGACAAATATCTGCTCCTATACACATCCATAAATTTGTTTTTTTTCGTTGGCTCAAAATACAACGCAATTTCTACGGAAAGTTCGCACGAAAATATTTAGAACATGCGTATGTATTTATGGAATAAATTTGATGATTTTTTGAAATACATAAATACAATTTTCCATTTTAAAAAAACTGGAAGCACTGGTGCTCATGTGCACCCCCTGACGTTGGAGGAACAACACAAGCTTTACTTTTTTAGTGGATTCGTGTCGCGTGGATTTCGTGCTAAGAGCATCTTCACTCGCTCCTTTAAAGGCCTCCCAAATGAGCTATGGGTCGCCGATGCAAAAAATCGAGTCCACCCGCGGCCTCTAAATTAGTTGTTGCGTCGGCGTGCGTTACTATTCATCTAACGTCTCTAGTCCAAACCCAATCCGGAGGGAGGTTAGCGGGGGCGTCGGTGGGCGCTCAAAAAGTGGGCGGGTCAGCCCTATCGGCGGGACATTGCCAATTTTCCCTCCAAAATCATTCTATTTCCCTCCATTTCTCCTCCACATCACAGCATCGCCGACCACTCCCGTCGTTTCCCGACCCTAGCTGAGACCCTGCCACGAGCCCACGATGCCATTGCGCTGAGAAAGTATGTAGCTCCCTACGCGGCGGCGGACGCGCCCCCGAAGAAGAAGGGAAAGCCCGAGGCCGAAGGGGATGACCAATACCGAGTGGCCTTCGACCTCCAGCGCCGGCAGGTGGAGAATGCCAGTCGCCGGTAGAGGGAGCAGAAGGAGAGGGGGTGGAAGGCTTTGACGACGGAGGTGGCCATGATGCGAGGAGAACGACGACGTTGAATTCAAGTTTATCCACGTCGATCTTCGCCCGGATTGGGAGATGTGACAAGTGGACGGAGATGCGGACTGCTCTCGCCAAGGCCAACACCACGTACGACCCCACCGCGATGCCATCATCGGCCTCTAACGGTCGACTCGTTGGGAACAAGAAGGCCAAGGCATTGAGGGACGCGGTGCCGGCTATCGAGAAGCTGCACTCGTCCATCATGGCGTGCATGGATCACGCCGCCACGCATGCCGCCAAGCAGGCCGCACAGATGGAGGTGGTCGAAGGACATCAAGCTCGACCTGATCAAAGCCAGCGTAGCAGCGAACAAGAGGGAAGGAGGACCTGCGATGCTAATGGCCGACATAAGTGGTATGGACGAGAACGTTAGGGCGTGGTGCACCGAACAACGCACCATGATCCTGTCCTAGACGAGAATTCCACCGGCGACCCAACCCACCACCACTTCACCACCGGCGACCTTGACACCATCGGCGATAGAGACCCCAGTTGACCGTGGCATCACCGGCGATCCCTACTCCACCATCGGCAAACCCGAAAGAGGTACCTTCTACCCCGGTGGATGATCGCGCCCTTTGATTTCCGCGGCTATGTAATGTCGACCTGCGTGCGCCTTTTTTCGGTTCGCTAGACGTTGATTTGCAGCGATTTGCGACGACGTGATCGGCGAGACAATGTGATCGGTTTGTAGGCACCAAAACTATATGATCAGCAATCTATTGTGGCATGTTTGAATTTGTTATGGGCCCGCATTTGGGTCTGTGGGTGGGAACCGGTGCCCCCCGATATGAGCCGGCGCCCACGTAAGGTCATGCACTGGATCCATTATGTGTGTGTGGGAGTGTGTGTGTGTGTGTGTGTGGGGGGGGGGGGGGGGGGGGGGGTGTGGGGGGTGTTACAGATTATATACAAATACAGTAGTCAGCAATATTTGCAACTCAGCGAGTGTGGAAATCCGTTAAAAGGAAGGAACCCGTCGTCCGCTTCTTCTCCGTCATCGACTGACTGATTGCCGGCACCGAGGCCGCCTCCTGGTCGACAAGCTCACCGTAAAAATCCCTCATGTCAGTCGGAGTTGTTGCTATATTTCTTTAGGATCAGTAAGAACGTGCAACTCTTTCTTATAGGCCAAGCCTGACGACAAGGCACATTCTAGATTTAATAGGCGATTGGCTCTCCTTTTACCATATTTGTTGACATCGCGTGTGCTAATGCCACTACAGGGAACCTGGCCGAAAGCCGTCGGCATGCTGCTACAACATCACATCGATGCATTGCCGCATTCAGAACACCGGCCAAGTTCTCAAATGGCTCGTTAATCTTTAAACGAGACACAACTGCAGGCCTGGGCCTGTTTTTGAAGCATACTACTCCCCTCTATTCACAAATATGAGATGTTTTAGACAATTTAAAGTGAACTAGAAACACACCATAGTGCGTGAATGTACATATTAAAATTAGACTAGACAGATACCAAAATAGATGAATCTACTAAAAGCTAAAACATCTTACGGAGGGGAGATAACACGCTCAATAGCCTGTGAGCCAAAACAGAGAGCACACCAAAGGAAACTGGAAACAACATAGCTAGCCGCAAATACTAGCTGCCAGCCTGTGTGTTCAAGGATTTTATATAACAACCATCCAAGGCAGCAATGCATCTCCTGGCAGCAATGAATTGATCGTGTGCAGCAGCAGAAAAGAATAATCAACAGTGGACAAAAGCAAACAGCTAAAAAGGTGAAATGATCTAGTATTTCGCCACCCATGGCTAGGTTTAGCCAGTACTACTCCAATACTAAATCAGGTAAGCAACTTGAGATTATAAGATAGACATGTTATAAGATAGATTATCATAAGAAACTTCACTGCCACAGTTTACTCAAAACCTAAAGCAAAATGCTTTTGGTGCATCTCTTCAGATTATAATACCCCTCCGATCCATATTACTTGTTGCTAATATGGATGTATCTAGACACATTTTAGTTCTAGATACATTCATATTAGAGACAAGTAAAATGGGCCGGAGGGACAATCCAGTGAGCAAGATGTAGCAAAAGAATACTGGTTGTATAGTTTCTAGTCTCAGCTTGTTCTAAAGTTATGGTAGCTATCTTACGGTATTTAGGACTAACTTATAGCACCAAAAAAGTTCTCCTAGTTAAGGTGGAAGCCCAACAATGTCAACATCTGATATTCCAAAAGAATTATGTCTACAAAATGAAATAAATCGAGATTGAACTATCAAAACAGTATATCCATGACAGCATGTATTATCATGAGAAAATACTTTGCATACACATCACTTCATTGTTGAGAGGGGAAAACAAAAGTTTCCAAGCATGAAATTGAAGTATCAACAAATGGATAGCCTCGTACATGTAAGGATGGCAATGGATAGGGTACGGGCAGGGTAGAGCAATACCATACCCATACCCGTATGGTCAATGGGTACAAACTTCTATCCATACCCGTACCCATGGGTATAAAATTTTACCCATATCCATACCCGACGGGTACCCATACCCATTGGGCACTTGGTGGGTAGATCAAATTGTACATAAGTCACTCACTATTTAAATTTTATCGGTGACAAATGTGATTAAAATCATGAATTATATCAACTCTGTAACAGGTGGTTGAGTACATAGCAATTGATAAAATATAAAAATCACATTCTCATAACCTAATTCATAAGTCAAAAAAAAGTAAATGTGTGACATAAAAAATTGACAATAAACAGGGGCAGAGTATGGGTATACCCGGGGTACGAAGCTATACCCGTGCCCTATCCATATCTTAACGGGTAGGGTATGGGTACTACCCATGGGTATAAAAGTGTACCCATACCCTACCCATGCGTACGGTACCCACGGGTACCCGTACCCATGGGTAAAATTTCCATCCTTACGTACATTCCAGTACTAGAGTTCTCCAAATGCCAAAAAATAGGCAAGATTAAACAGCAAGTTGCAAAACAAATCAATTTTTCACATACAAAGAAATAAGCAGAAACCAGACTCTAGTGTATCTAATGTTGTTGTGTAGGTCAAGGGATGAGATACTGACATACTCGAGGGTGCCGACATAGGAGTCCAGCACAGGTCAACGGTCATGTGCTTGGCCACAATGTCAACCCTCAAGTCACATTGCTATAATCACGCAAGGAAACCAGAAACCATCGTCACTATGTGAACGTCGCGCCATACCGCTGACAGGGTGCCCAGTGGTCAGCGGTATGGCAGAGAAGGCCAAGTCACTTCAAAGTGTACTTGAAACAAGATGGAGGCTTCCCTAGTATGACTAGGCTTAGACTTTGAGGCACAGAAAGCGGCTTTATCTCACTGTTAGGGTTTGCACTCCTGTAACCTGTATATACGGGGGTGCAGGGCTCCCTTGCACGAGATGATCGACTCTTTCCCTCATTCTCCCCGTAGGAGCTTCATCTTCTACCTCTACCTTCCACCTCGAGAGATATGCAGATCACACAAGCAAGAGTAGGGGTTTTACCTCCTCACTAGGGCCCTAAACCTGGGTAAACCCTTGTGTTTGTGTGTGTTCTTCCTCCCATCTTCCCTCCTTCGGATCCATCAGCGTACATCCAGCCTCAACTTAAGCCTACCCATGTCATCTGTCAGTTTACCACGACGGCAATGGTCTCAAGCATTTTTAGATGCATGGCTAGGTTAGCAAACACTACTCCGGTATGAACTTAGGCAAGCAGCTTCAGATTTACCATACACGGTAGAGGTGCTTTCAGGGGCATCAGAAACCTGTTTACCCCAAACCTGAAGAAGAAAATTCAAGTGTGACATATATAGATGAAAATAAAAGTATATTAATACAATCCTAGCTTGCTCCACAGTTATGATAGCTATCTTAGAGTATTCAGAACCAAGTTACACTATACAAATTTCGTCCTTGTTGAAGGTCGTGGAGACGCCATCCGGCTTGATTAGCTCGTCGAGCTCGAGTGTGCAGTCGCGTTCCACTTCACTGCCCATCAAAGTGGTGGAACGCTTCCTCTGCCATATCAGCGTGGTCAGTGAGGACCCATTCATCGACGACGATGGAGTAGACTCTGTTTTTCTGTCGTCGGTATGAGCACTCTCGGTGGAAGAAAGAGGTATTTGCGTCTCCATATTTTAGCGCTGCAATCTGGGTGTGTTGTCTTGCAATTGTTCGCTCAAGGGAGGCTAGGCCTAGGTATGACCGTTTGATTTCCTTGCGCAGCCAATCTTCCTCGGGAGTGAGCTGACGGCTCTCCTGTGCCTTGTCGAAAAGCAGCATCGATCTCTGGAGATAGCCTGCATCTGTGACACGAGGCGCTGGAACGGGTCTGGGTTGTCGATTGAATTACATGCCGTTCCGATGATTTTCTGGAAGCCCTCAAGACGTGTCCACAAGTCCTTCAAGTGGAATCTTCGGTAGGCCGGCAGCAAAGGTGAACAATGGAGGAGAAAGGGGCTATGGTCAGAGAGACAGAGGCCACCGACGCAATGCATCGAAGGTAGCAGTGGCAATGCTGCTCTTACTGTACTGTTTACCAAGCCAAATATTTGGTACTAGCAAGGATAGGCACAGAGGCATGCCACGCTAAGCCTACGACGGTGATGTGGAGGTGTACTAGTAAATGGACGATAAGCAATGCGTTAAAATACATTGTTATGTATGGTGGGAAAATATAAAGCATGAAACTGATCATTTTGTTTTTACAAACAATGTGTACAACTAACATGCATGTGGAGGGGCTTAACTATGGATTTTAGTAAGTTTCAGTACATAGCATACATCTAGAAGATTAAAAGGAAGCAACCGAAGGCAACATCTCAATCTCTGCCTCATTGGTAATGTAGAGATCTCGTACGGCTACCCTTGCAAGTTCAGACCGGACGGACTCATCGGTGGCGCGCTTGGCGAGTTCTGGCTCCTCTTCTTGGGTCATTGGCCCTCTACTATTCACTGAAGTGGGCGGTCTAACTGCCTAAGCAGTGCTCTCCATTAAATTTCTGTTCAAATATTCTTTTTAAACAAATAATGATGCCTATAGTTTGCCATTGATTCGTTCAAAGTGATCCAAAGTGGTGTTTGTGGGCTTGTGGGCCTATCATCATATTTCATAAAAAGAAATCATCATATTTCTACAAAGCAAAAGCAATAGTGTCGAAGATATTAGCAAGGAAGTGATTAATAGAAGTATTTATTTTTCTCAAATCATGTATATTTTAGAACACACATGGTGTATCCTGCAACTTTCCTTTTATTGTAGGTTTTCCATTTCTAACATTGTTGGCAAGTACATACAAATAACCATGAACTACAGGCCATGCGCTAAGAGTAGAGCAAGTCTGCATAACCAGCAAACCTGAGAAGGAATGACACCCAAAAATCTAAATTAAGCACTCAAATCTCAAAATGGGTTCTTTACAATTTACAGGACACTTTCCTTCAGTTCGCTATTTCTATATGTCAGCAAATCGTGTGTTCTAAACCTGCAGGAAATACACCACTTTTCCATGGTCATCTTTCACTGAATAGATTACTATGCATGAGAGGATATTCTTGGGTCCTTTTTAAACTAAACTAATACACTTATTATGCATGGAAGGGTGTAATGTACATAATAGAACAGAAAATTGTGTGACACTCAAAGAACACTCCTTAGTGAAGCATGTGACACTGGAAGAAGACTATTGCCAATTTATTTTGTAGCACTCAAAGAGTACTATTGCTAATTTGTTTAGCTAAACATTGCCAACTCATGGCAGCCTGATATAGCAACATGATATCATATGGGAGCTAGCATTTATATATATAACAGAAAAATTTGTGACATTCAAATAACTCTATCTTGGTGAAACATGTGACACTGGAAGATGACTACAGCAATTTTATTTTGTAGCAAACAAAAAAGACTATTGCTAATTTGTTTAGCTAAACATTTCCAACACATGGCAGCCTGCCAGATCAGTAACATGATATCATATGGGAGCTAGCACAACTGAATTGGCAATTTTTACTTTCAACGAACTATAAAATAATTTGGCATCTCGGTTACTTAATTAATGTGGAATGTGCAAGGAACCTGAAAGCAAGCATCATATGTATGTAGAATATAAAGTTGATGAGAAAAAGAATGTACTTTGCAAATACATCGCTTCCCTTTGCATATTCTTAATTGTGTTTCTCCTCTTCTTGCTTGCTGAAGGAAAAACTACTACTCAGTTCTCCACGGTTTGACCTGCAAATTTATGTATGAATCTCTCTAAATCTACCGTAAACCATATTCTACATAAATAATTCGGGTCACATATAATACAAATTGGAAGATAATGAGAAAATGAGATATTGGACCTTCATATGTCATATCCTCAAAACGAAGCTTCATTAGCTATTTTTAAGAGAAGGATGTGATAACATACTTCTAAGGAGAGCTTGATTGTGACAATATTGAACCTTTGTCTATATGATAATCTTATTCATGCCTACTGAGCTAATGAAATAAAGATTATATACTATGGAAAAGCTTCAACAGGCTAATTCCAAAGGCACAACCAATTCTGATACTAGATAATGATCCTGGCATATAAAAATATAACTACTAAATAATATGAGTATTCTGGTAAAGCTGTGGAATTTAAAATTCGATCAAACACTGGATAAGTCCCTCGTGAAGCTCAATATACTACTGTTTCAACACATCAATGCCCTACAAAAATTAAGGGAGGAAGTACAAAAATTGGACATCTATTGCAAAGCAATGAATAAAAAAGTCATCTTTGCAAGAAAATATTATTTCCCGTGAAGATTGTGTATTACTACTTCACCTTATTAGCTTGCCATGTATGAATAGAAATGAAATATCCTTTTCATCTTTAACTTTGGAAGAAAGTGGCAGGTGGATGATCCCAGCTCTTGCACGATGTAACATTGCCAATTGCTCAATCGTGGTGTTCTTGAAATTAACTACATCACCAGCAAGAAGTAAATAAAGCACTATATCATATATGCAGACAAAACACCAAAAGGACTTCTCAGATAGAAGTTAGTAAATGGGAGATGCACAATTTAGTCAGCAGATCCAGTTGAGAGATACAATTGTATGATGGTGGCATACATAATCCTTGCTGGACAGTGTGCTGTACCTATCATGAAAACTATATTCAGAACAGTGGCATGATGGCAAAGGAAGAAAACCTGGGAATTCATTCACCACCACCAACATACTCAATAGCCGTTCTAAGACTTGCTAGTAACTTCGGTTAATTCATACAGGGTAGCAGAATTGGGAAAAAAATACTATAACAAAAGAGTCTGAACCATCCAATCTTTTCGCCCTTAAAGAAATGTTAAATGTGTCTCCGTTAAGAACTCACTGTTCAGGAATCTTTGGGTTTAAATATAAACCTTAGATTAAATTCTTCAAACATACATAGTACGCAGAGTATCATGCTTCATTTGGAGGCAACAGTGGAATTTTTTTTAGAAACATGGAATTAATACACCCGGAAGAAATGCTCCACCTATTTACAGTAAGAATCACCTTTAACTATTTGTCTCAAGATTCGTTCCCTACAGAATATAAGCCCTAAATCAAGGTATTTGAGAATAAGTTATATTTCTAACTTGTTGCACATACAGCGTAACATGTAAGACAGTGCTGGTTCCGCCATTGCCTTATGAGTGCTTGACCTGGTGGTTCAACTTTCCTCTATACTGCAAAAAACAATATTCATTGATGACATATCTTGTAGGCTTTAGCATCAAAACAGAAAAAATGAGATATTTGGGGGGGGGGGGGGGGATAATAAAAAAACCTATGAAAGCGAGTAGTGCGAGTAATTCTCCAACCTATGGAAAAAGTAACCAACAATTAAAGGAGTGGCTCACCCAGGTACCTGCAGCTGGCGAGGATTTAAAAAGCGCACTATCATGAAATCGTGTATCTGTAGGAAGTTGGGTCAAGCAAACAAAATTCAAAACTTAAAAATAAAATTGATAGAAAAAGGATAGATAATAAATTTGATTTAGAAAGCATGTTCTCCAGCACTTATCTAACATGACTGGATTTGAATGAACCAAACAAAAAATAGAAAGTAGCAAGCCGTCCTTATTTCTTTAGCTCTAATTTAGACTCTAACCATACTAAATCTCAGATGCTATGCCATGACAATCCAGATCTTAGACGAAACTGATCTGATGAAGCATAAGAGCTTAAGCACATGCATGTAAGACATTACCAAAAGGAGTTGGCAGTGTCCAAAGGGAGCTGTGAGTACCCCCCCATCACGACCACCCCGATGGTGAGCATGATCGGGACCAGCACCGGGCTGAAGAGCATCAAGACCGGCGTGGCGAACACGAGCCTCGCCATGGTGCCCGCCAGCAACAGCCCGGACAACACCAGCAGGAAGCCTCACAGCGGGAACAGCGTCACAGTCCCCTTGCAGGACCTGCCGCTTTCGGCTTTCCCGTCCAGGGACCGGCACGGACAATTTCGGCAGTCGGCACCATCGGCCAAGCCCTCGCTGCGCGCGACAGCGACCCCCCCCCCCCCCTTTTTCCCTTCCCAGGGCGGTCGAGCTCATCTGTGACCGCGGCACCATGAGCCTGGCGAGGCGAATCGAGCGAGTGCCCATCTAGGAGAGATACATCTCGAAACTGTCAGATTTTTTTGGAGCAAGAGCCCAATCTGGAAGAATCTCGGGGAGGCCGTCGCAACAATCAGCAAAGAAGCAGGGAACGGCGGGCTGGGTCACCTCGGGAAGCCAAGCTCCTCTCCGCGCCGCCGGCCGCCTAGGATGAAGAGGAGGGCGGCGACCTGCCGCACACCACAATGCGGCCCCTCCTCACAGCTCATGCCCGTTGGCGGATTCGACGGCGGCCTGGCGCAGCCATCCCCGCGACGCGTCTCCTCGCGTTCGTCGCCGGCGTCCTGGTTGAGCCTCTGCGATGTGCCTCCTCGCGCTCGTCGCTGACGGCCTGGTGGAGCGTCTCGCGACACGACTCACCGGAGGCATCCTAGCGAAGCCTCCCGCAATGCGCCTCCTCCCGCTGATCTCCCTTCTCCCATGGCGATTTAAAGAGAGAGGAGAAGAAAATTACGCGTCGGAACCGCTGCGGCGACGCTGGGCGTGGCTAGGGAGGGAGAGGAAGGTTTCGGCCCTGGGACGGCAAGGATGTGAAATTGGAGAGGTGGGTGGCGGGGAGCAAATTGCTTGGTCGGTGGCAGAGCTATGGATTATTTACTGAGCACCGCTTTGACTACTTTGACAATGCTACAACCACACGTCAAAGCAGCAAAATCAGCCCACGGAAGAAGTAGTAGTATGATGAGAGGCAAAGTGTTATACAGCATCGAAAGTGCACACAGAAGAATAACTAATTGACAACGCTACAACCACACGTCAAAGCAGCAAAATCAGCCCACGGAAGTAGTATGATGAGAGGCAAAGTGTTATACAACATCGAAAGTGCACATAGAAGAATAACTAAAGAAATCAACCCAGCCTCGTTAATTCTCAAAGTGGCCCAAAATTCTGTGAAAAAACGAAGTCGTTGAGCTTTAATATAGTAGATATTCCAAGTTCACCTGCCTACTTCACATGCAAGTTCAACAATGTCAACATCTGGTATTCCAAAAAGAATCCCGTCTACACAATGAAAGAAATCCAGCTTGAACTATCAAAAACAGTATATACATGACAACATATCTTATCATGAGAAAATACCTTCCATACACATGACATCACTCCATCATTGAGAGGGGAAAACAGAAGTTTCCAAGCCATATTGATGAAAATAATGGAATTCAAGCATCACAAAGTAAATGGAGATCCACGAGTACGCACCAGGACTAATTATCCAAATGCCAAAAAGGCCCAGATTAACCAACGAGTTGCAACACAAATAAATTATTCACAGACAGAGAAATAAGCAGAAACCAGACTCTAGATACCAAAGACAATAACTGTACAACGAAGCAATCATAGTATCCATGGTTAAACACTACCCATATGAAACTGCTCGAAATACTAATATATACAAAGACGCAAACATAAGATCAGTTACTATATAAAGTGCAATAGCCAATAGCTAGCTGAGTCGGGTACATTACTGCACTCAAGCATCCCGAGAAACTAGGACTTCATAAAGATAACTGTGAAGTTGCCGTACGCAAGTAGGACTCTTCAGGGCCCATCTGCCAATGACTCCATGAACAAAGAAACATATGGAATAAAAGGAGTCTTCACGTCAACCTTACGATATTCAAGTTGGCATTCACATCCAAGTCGACGCAGAAAACGTGGCTTCCTGAAATCCATCTCATATGACATAAGTGAGTTCTCGTCCCCACAAACTATGAAAATCATATTACGTTCCGGGTGGAATGAGACAACATTGTAATCAGGGTAGCCTGAAAATTTGTCTCCGAACAGTTGCAAGTGGCTAACAGTGTGCTTCAAGGTCCATTTTTCACTACTGTAATCCTCAAGAGCCCAGACTAATAAGTCAGAACTATAAGATTCAGAACTTGTTTCAGAACCGTTATCAGATTCAGAATCAGTACCGTATGAAAAATATAACTGTCCCTATGATAGAAAGACATCGTTGACAGGAAATTCATAGCGGTATGATGGTGAAGGAGTCCCAATGACCCGCAAAAGATTTCCTTCGACATCAAAGGTGACTACCATATAATCAAATGCAGCCAAATGCATGATCCCATTAAAGAAAACACCTTTTGAATGAGCAGGTATCACAAATTCCTCGTCCTCAACCATTTGATGCGTCCAAACTCCAGCTTTGGATGAGTAGGTCGCCACCGCTTCAATACGTCCACGATAAGCGCTTAGCTCAGACTGATCTATACCCCATACCTCCTGATCAATGAACTCAAAGACATGGAAGTGGGAGGAGACTGCGGGTTCGAACCCAATGCGAGCAACCACCACCTTGCTGGACCAATCAGTGGCTGGCACAACAACCCATTTCTCGGTGGCAGGATTGCACACCACATAATCCAATGTCTTGGGGTCAGTGGGTTTCCAGCAGCGGCAGAGGAGGAGGCCATTGCAGCAATCCAAGATGTGAAGGCTATCGTATCTGGGCAAGAAGGATAGTGAAGGGTCGACGAGAGGGTGACCTTTTCCTGAAACATTCGTGAAATAGCGAGCTGTCTTGGGGAAGCGGTCCCTGTTGTAGCTTTCATAGAAGAAGCCGGCGAGGGGTTGGGGCAGCTTCTTGCGGTGGTCGGGGTGGGAGAAGAGGTCGCGCCAGCGCGTGGAGACGCACTTGCAGCAGCAGGTGGACTTGTAAGGCACCCGCGAGATGATATCCACGAGGATGTCGTCGGTGATCTTGGACATCGGGTCGCTCATCGGTGCCCTCTCCATGGGGCCTGCGCCGTCGCCGTCCGTAGAGACGAGGGGTGCCGAATCTGCAGATCGGGGCGAAGGAGCAGAGGTTGGAAATCCGTGGTATCAGTGAGTGGAGAGTGGGGGGTTCGGAGAGAGGATGTACCAAGTGCTTGCTGTGCGAGCTGCGAAGCGAGGTATCGCCGGTGCGCCGGTGCTGAGCGCTGCCATCTGCGCCGGCGAGCGAGGGTTTGGTGCGCCGCTGTGAGAACTGGGCTGAAGGAGTGCGAGGTGGAAGGCGATTGAGGCGGTGCAGGGCCGTCTGTGTCTTTTGGAGGATGGGCCGTCTGGGTGAAAATGCGTTATGTACCAGTTGAAAGATGAGCTTTTTTTTAAAAAAAAAAATGAGCATTCGTATCTCAAAAAGAAGAAAAAACAAACAGTAGAAAGAAGAACCAAACCTACGGCTCAACGAGTGTCAGTTGGTGATTCTAACAAAAAAAGGCTGTTGCTCGATAAAAGAACCTGGCGTCGGAAAAACACAAAAACAAGCGACGTACTGGCTTGAGCTTTCGTGCTAAACTGTTTCAGACCAGGTAGGATCTGTGTCATACTTATATGATTATACAAGTACAGTACTCAAGTAATGTTTGCAACTCAGCCTGTGTGGAATCCGTTAAAAGGAAGCCTTGAACATGGCCGAGTGTTAGATTGCACATATTGTATTTACAGTAGGACTGTATTGTAATTGTAACCTAACCCTAGGTCTCTGGCCTATTATATAAACACCGGAACCCCACGTCATTATACGTGTGAGGCTTCCCCCAAAATCCTTCTACATGGTATCAGACTAATCTCGGTCCTACCCTAGCCGCCGCCCCATCCCAACCCTAGCCGCCGCCGCCTCTTCGGCCGCCACCACCCTAGGTCGGGCCGCCGCCACCCCTAGCCCCACCCTACCTTCCGCTGCCATGGAGCTCACCGCCCTCACCGACGGGACCTCCTCTGCCCCTGCGGCCGCTTCGGCCGCCGCGATCGTCCCAGCCGGCGCGCCGCGTCACGCTGGCCCCGTGCTGCTCTCCTTCGCCGCCGGGAACTACTCCAAGTGGTGCATCTACATGCGCGCTTCCCTGGGCCGCTCCGGCTACCTCGGCCATGTCGACGGTACCGTCGCCGCCGCCCCCACCGACGCTGCGTGGGCCACCGCCGACTACACCGTCCTCAACCACCTCCACGCCGCCATCGACGAAGACGTCGCGGACATGATCCTTGCGGGGAATCAAACCGCGCGTCAGCTGTGGCTCGCGGCACGCGACCTCTTCACCGCGAACAAAGCCATCTACCTGGACAATGACTTTCGCCAGCTTGTGCAGGGATCCCTCTCCATCCACGAGTACTGTCGCCGCCAGAAGCACCTCGCCGATGCGCTCTCCGACAACGACTCTCCCGTGAGCGACCGCGCCCTCGTCCTCAACACCCTGCGCGGCCTCGGCCCTCGCTTCGCCTCCGCCGCCACGGTCATCTCCATGACCGACCCGCTGCCCACCTGTAACATCCCAAAAATTCAAAACAAAATAAATGAATTTCCCTAGTTCCAAATTTTGGAACCAACAAAAACTTTTATTAAATTAAGTTTGATACATAGTGATCTTGCTTAATTCTTGTGCTATTGCCATGATTGCTTGTTATTAGTATTTGAAATAATCTTAAACCCTAAACCCCACCCCTCTTTTCACCATCCTAGTTAAAATAAAATAAAAGGAAATTAAATAAGAAAAAGGCATATGTGCCTATGGCTATTTTTATAAATCTTTACCCTAAGCTCCTCTACTTTGTTTAGTGGTTTGGAAAACCTTCATACACCCTATCTAGCACTTAACAAAACAAATCCAAGTGGAATCCAAAGAAAATAACAAGAAACTAAAAATGCCATAGAGGCATATGAGAGTAAAATGCAAATTATGAATTTAAGAACCTTGACCCTAATATATGTTATGAATGGTTGGATCACTCCTATATACCATTTCCACACTCAACAACACCATTTGGGTCAAGCCAAGTCAAATTAAAATTCAAATGCAACATATGCATAGAGGCATATGTGGCACATAGCCATTTCACCAAATTTTGCCCTATGACTTTAAACCTTGACCAAATGATGTGAAACCTTCTCCAAACCTAATATAACCCTAAATTAACCCTAACCCATGACCAAGTAAAACAAGGTGAACAATTTACAAAAATAATAAAATTTGACACATCATCTTTTATGTGTATTGGCCATTTTTGCAAATCTTTGAACAAGACCTTTTTAAATGGATTCAATGGTTTGGAAATGTTTCTAAACTAATAAGAATCACATTAGAGTCAACAAAAGTCAAATTAAATAGAGAGAAGTTAAATAGGGAGAAAATCCCAATTTCACTCACGTACACATTATGCCAAATTACAAATCTTCACTCTAGGCCATAATTGCTTGCTCTCTTGCTTGTAGAATACCTAAATATGATAAACTAACACAATTGCATCAATGAAACCAGAATCAAACCCAAGGAAATCTCAAAATCTACACACATATGATAATGGTCATATGTCACCAAAATATTTTCTTCACTACTTTACCCCTCTGGTTTTCTCTATTCTTAAACTAAACTTGGTAAACCAAAGCCATGTCATCCAAGACCATGTCAAGGTGAGTAACTTTCATGTTGACCACCATGGCCAGAGTTGACTAGGTTGACCAGTATGAATGTGACAAGTAGTGATGTTGAAACAAAGAGAAGATCATCTCACTTTGGCCATTTTGCAAATCAACTCCAAAATGGGCACCACCACCACCATTCCATCCCATTAATTATATAAATGAACCCCACCAAAAATAATTGCAAATTTCCAACATTTTCTTCATGCGGCCATTTTCACAAACACTTGGCAGGCATGAAATTGCTTTTCTCATACTCTCTATTACTCACTGGATTTTAGCCTAAATCACTTCTGGCTTGTGATGATCATGATCCTCTGCATCTCCTGCATCAACCCATGTACTTGCTGGTGGTGATTAAAGGGTGGAAATGCTCAGAACAGGACCATGTCGTGCACCATGCTGGTCATCATGCCCTCTCCCTCTCTGCTCCTCTCCTTGCACTTTAATCGTGTCCAGCAAGTAGCCTGCACTCAACCATGCACGCTGGTACCTTCCCTGGCCGAAGGGACGCACCGCACTGGCCAGAACGCCACTCGCCCGTACGCGCCCAGACGCGCCCCAGCCATGCCAGAGCGCGCCCAGACATGTCACTGGACGCGCCAGTGCACGCCATCGCCTGGTCGCCCTCGTCCTCCCCCTGCATGCCTACCTCTGCATCGCGCGTAGCCAACGTCTCCTCTACCCCGTAGACATGCTCCAGAGCTCGCGCGTGCACTGTCGCCATCGCCATGATCGCAAGTCTGCCGCGCCCGTACTGCGAACACTCGAGCGTCGCCAGTCCTCCCTCGTCCTCCCCTTGCTGCGCCATCACGCGCGTTAGCTCCGCCTAGTCACCGCCTACCTCGCGCGCCCCCTAGCTTGCCCCTTCGCTCCCTGGAACGACCTCGTCGTCGTCGACCCTTCCCAGCACCCGCCGGCCTCTCACCATCCTATAAATAGAGGCCACCCCAGCACGAGTTCCTCACACCATTCACTTCACCTCATCTCCCTCGCTCTCCTCGACCCCTTCTCCACTCCAATTACTGCCTCCAGCGCCGGAATTGCGAGATCATCTCCGCCGGAGCCCGCAGACCATCGCCATCGATCCGCGCCTCCCCAAGCTCCGCCACTGCACCAGGGCCTTCTTCACCCTCGCCAACGACGCCTCGCACCTCGCCATCGATCGCCGGCGGCCTGGAACGCCCTCCGACCCCCTACCTCCGTCGCCAGCACGCCCTCCTCTCGCCGGAGAAGAAGAACTCCCTCAGCCGTGCGATCGTCGTCTGATCTAACGGCCGATATTGCCAGGTACCGATTCGGTGTTTAAGAGTCACTGACGCGCAGGCCCCACTTCGTCAGACGGCCCGCGGCGTGGGCAGCGCTAGTTGGGCCAGCCCAGCTCGTCTCCCCTCGTCCTGGCCCATTCTGTTTCCCGCGTGGCCCAGTCATTCAAATATGATTTAATCTATTTGGTTCAAATCCAATACTGCTGCCCACTTCAAATTTGAATAGTTTGAAATCTACTACACCAAATTTAACCAATTTTATATATATGGAAAGCCCATGAAATTATCTAAATAATGCCACTGGCCTCATAGCCAAATTCGTAGTTAAATTTAAATGATAAAAATAACAAGGCCGGGCCTTTTCTAACTTCAAATAAATATTAAAATTTGTCTATAAATGATTTTTAGTTGATTCCAACTCTAATAAATCACATTTGACATAATATATTTGTTTATGCAAAAATATAGCATAGTTATTTTGCATGATCATGGACTAGATTCAAATAATTGCTATGGAGCCATTTCTAGTCCATTTAACACATACACACAAACTTAATTAAATAGTATGAGAGCTCCTCTCTCATTTAAATTGTGATCCTAAGTAATTAAAATAGAGGTACTGACCTTGGTCTAATAAGCCTCATGCTTGGTTACTTAGAGACATTAAATTATTTCCATACTAGTATTAAGATGTATGAGGTGTAGCACCTCATTTAAATTATTACTCCCTCCTAATAGATATGAAAGGTTGACCTTGGTCAACTTATATTTCACACCTTATTATTATTTGTGGAGATTAAATCTTGATAGGATTTAATGAGAGGAAATTATTTTCTCCAAAGACTTAAATAGCAAATCAAATAAATACTTATAATGAGAGGAAATTATTTTTCTCTTAAATAAGAACAAACCAAGTAATTCACCATACCATGCTTGAAGTGATGTTAGAATTAGTTGTGTGAACCCTTTGGTGTGTTTTAGTCTAGCATGTAAGTATTGTTTGGTGATTGTGTACCTCGTATTCATTTATAGACACTAGTACCAGAGACTATCAAGAGGAAGATGTATTCTACCAAGAGGAAGAAGAAGAGAACTTTGATCACCTCACCAATCAAGGCAAGCTAGACTAATGCAAGTTATAATGTTGCAAGCTAATATTCTTGCAAGATACCCTAAGGCAAAGCTCTACAAGAGCAAGGCCTCATCCCCATTTAATTTATGCTTGATCCTATCCCAATTTTTTACCTTACAAGTTTTTGACTTTGGTTTATCAAAGCTTACTTTTGATTCATGATTCACCTGGTTTAGAGATAGAGTAGAACAAGAGCATCAAAGTTAGCCTAGAGCAAGACAAGCTAGTTAGCACCCCTCATGACTAGTTGCTAGTGCTAAACAAATAAAATTGACTACTCTAGATGGGAACTTGTGAAATGAAATGACTTTGAAAACCTTGGAATGATGATTCATTCTATTGAAAGATTTTGAAGGTGAATATGACTTGTGAATGACTTGGTGAATTTCACAAAAACTGATGGTTGGGTTCGGATGCGATACCATTCCAATTTTGAAAGTACCCCCACAATACCCAACATGGGTAAGGGCTTAACTAGAAATTTATGTGCTTTAGTATGGGTTCCCTCTGAACAAGCGTCATCGGGGTTATGCCAAGAGCTGCCTCTACAACAAAAGAAATGATACGATATGACGTGAATGAGGTGAATGTCCGGCCCAAGCCCTGTGCAGTTCCCAGGCTGACAGTCTGTCTTCACTGGGAGGCCAAGCTCATGGGGAGAGGTGCCTATACTAGAGTATGTAAGTGAAAGGTTATGGTTGGTAGTCCGCATACGGAGTATGATAAATCAGGGCCAGTTAACCCTGAAGGATTATTGCAAATGTTGTGGCACAAGTGTACGACCTCTGCAGAGTGTAGAACTATTCGAATAGCCGTGTCCACGGTTATGGACGGTTGGGAAGGCCATACTGTTCCGTCATCAGAACTTTTCCAAAATATGAATGGTGACTTGTGACTTGAATTTGAAAGGTGACTTTGAATTGAATCACAATAGAGTTGTGGGAATGACACTAATGCTCCCACTTGAGTTAGTCTAGCGATTCAAGCATCTTTACTAAATGTTTATGAAATAAACTTGGCTTTATGCAAATAAACCTAGAGCTTAGTATCCCCTTACTATAATTGATGGTGCTTACACTAGTATTAGTTTGCGAGTACTTTAAAAGTACTCATGGCTTTGTCCCTGGCTATTCAAATGGCCAGACTATGAAGGTGAGCAGCAGTACGAGGAAGATGGACAGCAGGACGTCTACGACATCTAGGACTGCTCCTGACGTCAAGCGTTGGCCTGTGGATTAGATAGCCACTACTACTTCGCTTCCGCTATTTGTGATGTTCGTTGATCGATAGATCAACTACTATTGTAATATTGGATCATGTGATCTACCTTTGTAAGACGATTATGTGTTGTAATAAATGATGACTCTATGATATTCAACTATTATGTCTCGCAACAACAATATTCCTGGGATTGCGATGTATGGCATAATAGGCATCTGGACTTAAAAATCCGGGTGTTGACACCACCTTCCTCCGCACCAGGGCCATGCTCCTGATGGAGGAGATGCAGCAGGCCAACGCGGCGGCCACCTCCGCCAACACCGCCCTCGTCGCCCAGGCCCGCGGCCCCGCCTCTTCATGCCCCGGCCCCGGATGCCGCGGTGACGGTCCCGCCCCTGGTGCGGACGCCGGGAAAGGCAAGCAGCCGGCCAAGCAGAAGGGCCGCACTAGCGGACGCCAGGGTGGAGGCGCCACCCAGGGCAACCAGCCCGCCCGCGCGCCGGCCCCGACCGGCCCGTGGGTCTGTTTCTCCCCGGGTGCTGGCCAGTGGTGCGCCCCCTCCTCTGGACAGGGCATCCTGGGCCCTCGGCCCCAGGCCTACACCGCCACCGCGCCGTCGACCTCGGCGACTACATGGGACAGCTCGGCTCTCATCGCCGCCCTCAACAACCTCGCGCTTCAGCAAGGTGGTTGGGTCATGGACTCAGGCGCGTCCTCACACATGACCAACGACGATGGTAACCTCACTCGTTCCTCCCACCTTCGCACTCCTCACTTCGTCACCGTCGGGGGCACCACCATCCCCATTACCTCTTCTGGTTTCACCTCCTTTCGCACACCTTCTGGTCACGTCTTTCGACTCAACCATGTACTCCTAGTACCGCACATTATTCGCAATTTGCTTTCGGTTCGCAAGTTTACCCGCGATAATATGTGTTCCATTGAGTTTGACTCCTTTGGTTTCTCTGTGAAGGACCTGAAGACCCGTCGCGTGATTCTTCGTTGCAATAGTGACGGAGATCTCTACACCTTTCCCGGGAGGAGCAGTTTTTGCCATTCCTCCTCCACCGCTTTGGTCGTCACCGCCACCGCCGAGCTATGGCACCAGCTGACATAGGCATCCCGAATGGGCCTGCCAAAGATAGTACCCGGGGTTTTACTGAAGGCCCACTACCCGAAGAATAAGAAGATTCGGGAGCCCAAGATATATTAAGGAAAGTTAGAGTTGTAATAGGAAGTGTTATTTGTAATCTGGCGGGATGAGTTAGGAACCGTCCCGGACTACGTAACTTGTACAAAACGAAACCCTCGGCTCCACCTCCTATATAAGGGGAGTCGAGGGACAAAGAAAGGATCGAATCTACTGTCAACATAACCCTAGTTTTCATAATCGTCGAGTACTTTTCGCTCTGAACCTTCGAGATCTACTTGCCCTCTACTTCTAGCAAAACCCTAGTCTACAATCTGTAGGCATTGACAAGTTAATCCCTTGTCAATTGGCGCCGTCTGTGGGAATTAGAGGTTGCAAGGAGCTGATCTCGATGGCACGTTCTTCGACTTCGTCGACAGCAAGCAACGCGATGGATCGAGGTAACAAGGGAAAAACTGATCTATTCAATTTTATTCCTCACCCGCCCTCCCGTATGGATGCATGTGCCTATCTGGAGGAGCCCATCATCATGACGTTCGGAGAATTCCGATTTGGCGTCACCAAAGAAGGATCCTACCGCCTCGAAGTTCCGATCTCGTCGGAATTTTCAGCGGTCGATTCTAACTTTTCGTCGAGCGACGAGGAGTTTTCGTCGACACGATTCGTCGACAGCAAGGCAAGCGGAAAGCTCGCCAAGATCTTCAGCAACACATCCTTCGAGTCGTCTGCGGACTCCTTTATAAGCAGCGACTCCGACAGCGTCGACAGCTTCAACTTCATCGACAAATCTGCTGCCATCGGAAAGGTCTTCACCACTCTATATGATGGTGTCACCAATCCTGACAAAAATCAATACGCAAAACATCATCAGATTTATGCGATAGGAGAGGCAAGCCGATCAGAGCCAGAGACGTCGGAGGCTTTCGACGATTTGGGAAATCCATACGTCGATCCCGCTGATCTCAGAAGAGGTCTAGGCACCAAATATATTGGGAATCCACCTCGCAACAGAGTCCAACTCCCGCAAGAAGCGTGGGATAGGGCTGCGAAAGCCTTAGATGGATCAGAACCAATGACCACCACCGCCACTGTCGCGGAGTTACAAGCATATCAATATAGACTTGCTCGGGTGAGCAGAGAGTTGGAAAAACAGACAGCTGACTTGAATAGAATAAAAGAGGCAGCATCCGCGTCAAGCAGGCGTCGAGCAGAGCTCAGCCGACAATCAGGAAATATGGGAGATAGTCACAGAGAAGCTCGAAGGAGAGCAATGTCCCGGCTACAAAACATACCCGAAGTAGAAAGAGGAAACATAATTCAAAATCTCGACATGTCCTTTATGTCGATTGATACAAGGGGAAATATCATCCCGAAAACGCCAGAAGCAGGATACATGGCGACACAAGCTTACATCTTAGCGTCTAGACCACCCCCTGGGGACCCGAGAGAACCATTGTTCAATATGGCGATGGCTGGAGTAGGAGTAATGGGAACAGCGTTTGCAACAACGCCTCCCGAAGAAAATCCTAGGCAAAATAGTCCACGACACAACACAGCAGTTCAAGACCCACCACGAACAAGTGGGGCAAGAGACACAGCAGCCCAAGTAAGGGTGGACAGAGTGCGACAAGAAAGAAGGGAACGTCAGCACTCACCAGAACTTGCCGACGAACATATGTGTGGGCTCCCGTGCTTTACGAGAAGAGTTCGAAAAACTCGAGAGAAGATGAAAATCGGCACGGTCTAAACCTCATGTATGCAGACACATTGAGGAAGATGAACATATCCCTAGCAACTTGAAACCAACTGACACACGTTTCCATGGGATTACACCAGAGAAGCCAAGTTACCCATTGGGCAAAATCAACCTCGATGTTCAGTTTGGAACCCGAGAAAACTACAGGATAGAGAACTTGGAGTTCGAAGTTGTGGATTTCCCGTCGCAATATCACGCTTTGTTGGGACGACCAGCGTATGCTAGGTTCATGGCAGTGCCGCATTACACATATCTGTTGTGGAGGTTGCCTGGGCCCAAGGGACCTATCACAATCAAAGGAAGTTTCGCGTTATCTGATAAATGCGACAAGGATTTTCATCGACTGTCAGAAACTTTCGGGATGCAAGCAGAATATGCGGCGCCAAGGTTCACCGATTATGATGTGCTGCCGGAGGTAGGGAGATCTTCTAAGGAGCCAACTTTCAACACAACCAAGGATTCAAAAGAGGTACAGATCCACCCGACAGATCCAAAGAAAACGACGTCCATTGCCGCAAACATGGATGTCCATAGGAAAGCGCGCTCGTCGAGTTCCTCCGTGAGCACTGGAAAATCTTCGCATGGTGTCCAGCTGACATGCCAGGAGTACCCAGGGAACTCGCCGAGCACCACCTCAATTTGGATCCTCTCGCAAGACCAATAAAGCAACCTTTGCGGCGTTTTTCGGAGCCTAGCCGCAAAGCCATGTTATCTGAAATAGATCGACTCAAAGATGCTGGATTCATCAGGGAAATATCTACCGAAGCCACGTGGGTAGCTAACCCAGTGATGGTGCCGAAAAAACACACAGTAGTCCTTCGCATGTGCGTCGACTTCACGTGTCTCAATAAACACTGTCCCAAGGATCACTTCCCCCTCCCAAGGATCGATCAAATCATCGACTCCACGGCAGGATGCGAACGTCTTTCCTTCCCGGACGCATATTCGGTTATAACCAGATTAGATTAAAAGAAGAAGATGAAGCCAAGACAGCGTTCATCACACCTTATGGCGTGTTTTGCTACAAAACAATGCCCTTTGGTCTGAAAAACGCGGGAGCAACATATCAGCGGATGATGCAGAAGTGCCTAGCAACACAGATTGGGAAAAACGTACAAGTCTACATTGACGATGTCGTAATAACATCAAAGAAAGGGTCGACTCTGATCGAAGACTTGAAGGAAACCTTCGACAACCTCGACAAGTTCTGCATCAAGCTGAACCCGACAAAGTGCTCTTTTGGAGTTCTCGAGGAGAACTTCTCGGGTTCTTAGTATCAGCAAGGGGGATTGAAGCTAATCCCGAAAAAATACAGGCCATCGTTACTATGAGAAAGCCAACAAAGCTGAAAGAAATACAACAGCTAACGGGGCGAGTCGCAGCTTTAAGCAGATTCGTCGCCAGGCTAGGAGAAAAAGCGCTGCCGTTCTATGCATTGATCAAACAGGGGGACAAATTTCAATGGAACGAAGAAGCAGATAGAGCCTTCGAAAACCTCAAACGAGCAATTTCGACACCACCAATCTTGGTGGCGCCTAAAGACAAAGAACCTCTCCTCTTGTACATTGCAGCCACACCCCAGGTGGTCAGCACGGTCCTAGTAGTCGAGAGAGAAGAAGAAGGCAAGCTCCATGGAGTTCAGAGGCCAGTATATTTCATCAGCGAAGTACTGTCGCCTTCAAAACAGCGGTACCCGCAATATCAGAAACTGGCATATGGAGTATTCACGACAGCAAGAAAACTGCGACACTATTTTTCGGCGCACCCGATAATAGTGGTCAATGAAGCTCCTTTGTCAAATATATTGAACAACCCAGAAGCTACGGGTCGTGTCTCCCTTTGGGGAATAGAACTTTCCCCTCGGGACATCACGTATGAGAAAAGAAAAGCAATAAAATCGCAGGTCTTACCAGATTTCATTGCAGAATGGATGGAGCTACAAAATACGGGGCCTCCAGATTTATCGAGAACCTGGACCATGAACTTCGACGGGTCCAAAAGGTTGGAAGGCGCTGGAGCAGGCGTGATATTGGTATCACCCGAAGGCGATAAGTTGAAATATGTTTTGCGGATGACGTTCCCAAACGCGTCTAATAATGAAGCAGAATATGAAGCTCTCATACACGGGATGAAGATGGCGAAAGCTTGCGGTGCAACGCGACTGAAAATTTTCGGCGACTCACAATTGGTGGCACAGCAAGTCATGAACCAATGCGATGCAGTCAACGAAAGTATGATAGCATACAAAGAGGTGTACAATGAGCTGGAAAAACTATTCGATGGTTGTGAGGTAAACCACATCAGCAGGATGAGCAACGATGAAGCCGACGTTCTTGCAAACATCAGGTCGCAATGCCTTGCGATCCCTCCAGGCGTGTTCTGGGAAGAGATTAGCGAGAGATCAACAAAGCCAGCAAAAACAAAAAAGGAGAAGAAGGAGAAACCCTCGAGTATCGCCAAAGACACAGCAGAAGAAGAAGAAGAGCAAGAGCTAGTCATGATGGTGCAAATTCCATGGATGCAGGTTTACATATCATACATCTTAAGGAAAACGATACCCGACGATCCAGTTGAAGCAAGGCGAATAATCAGGAGATCAAAAGCTTTCACTGTGGTAAAAGGGGAGTTGTACAAACGAAGTATTTCGGGCGTGCTGCAGAGATGCGTCACACCCGAAGAAGGAAGAATCATCCTGAAAGATGTGCACGAAGGGATATGCGGGCACCACGCGAGTAGCAGAGCTATCGCGGCTAAGGTTTTCAGAGCAGGATTTTATTGGCTCACAGCAATTGAGGATGCAAAGAAAATAGTGCGCACTTGCGACGCGTGTCAAAGATTTGCGGCAAGACCTCACTCACCAGCAGCAGAACTTATGCCAATCCCACTGTCTTGGCCCTTTGCTCAATGGGGTCTCGACATGGTGGGTAAATTGCACAAAGCTTCGCCAGGAGGATATGAGTACTTGCTGGTGGCTGTCGACAAATTTACCAAGTGGATAGAAGCGAAGCCAATAAACTCACCAGACGCAACATCCGCAATAAAGTTCGTGAAGGACATTGTCTTTCGTTTTGGAGTACCTCACAGCATCGTCACAGATAACGGCAGTAACTTTACTTCCAAGGAGTTCAAAGCATATTGTGCAGAGGTGGGCATCAAACTAAGTTTTGCGTCTGTCGCACATCCACAGACCAATGGTCAAGTCGAAAAGGCCAATGGCATCATCTGCAATGGCATCAAGAAGCGCCTGCTAGGACCTTTGGAAAAAGCTAGGCATACTTGGCCAGAGGAGCTACCAAGTGTTTTGTGGAGTATTCGAACAACACCAAATACAGCGACGCAGGAAACGCCGTTCTTTTTGGTCCACGGAGCTGAAGCAGTCTTGCCGATAGAAATAGAGCACGATTCTCCACGAGTCGCAGAATATGACGAAGAAACTTCGAGAAAAGCTTTGGAGGATGATGTCGACGCACTCGATGAAGCTCGAGACGAAGTCCTGTCACGAGTCGCCAAATATCGACAGGACTCGAAAAACTATCACAGTCGACGATTGCGACCAAGATCTTTCCAAGTTGGCGACCTGGTTTTACGACTCAATCAAAAAAGCCATGAAAAACTCGAGTCACCATGGCTAGGACCATACATCGTCACAGAAGTAATAGAAGGAGGAGCATACAGAATCAAAGATAAGAAGACAGGGATTGACGAGCCAAATCCCTGGAATGTGGCACAGCTCAGGCGTTTCTACGCCTAGATGTCGAAAATATAGTCCTCCTTTGTAAAGCTACAATGTACTGAAACGCCCGTGAGTTTTCAGACGCACTCTTTTCCTTTTTCGGGGCACCGAGTGGGGCCGGGAAAGGTTTCTAATGAGGCGGGCTCACGGTGCTGCAATATAATAAAGATAGTGGAATTATATATCTTCTTCCCGACAAGATCAGGGGTTTTCCCCTACATGATACAATATATATATATAAACACAGTGTCGACAAACGCAAAAGAAGCATCTTGCCTTGGTAAAAATACCTCGCCAAAATAAAAAGAGATATAGACAAAATAGTGATCAACAAAAGACTCGGGGGCTTGTACCCACAAAATAGTACAGTGTATATTATCTTGCCTTGGTTTAAAAACCTCGCATTATACAAATACAGCGAATAGCCACCGAAAATACTCGGGGGCTAGACAAATATAGAAATATGCTGTTTGCTTCACAATAGAATCATAATCATGATTTACAAAGGAGAATTATCTACCAAAGGAAAATAATTAGTCTTGATTCAATATATCATCAAGGGTCACTCTATTCTCTTCAGGAGCAGCACCAAGAAAATCAGCATAATGACCATCTGCAAAAAAGTCGGCATCCATCCGAAGAAGGTCTTCAATCATTTCTTCGGCTATAGGTGAAACCTTCGTGTTAATACGATCGACACCAACTCTTCGGTGCCGTACCTTCTCGTGAACTTTCTCAACAACTTGGGTCAGATCAAGCTTTGAGTGGCAGATCTGAAGCATTATAAGGACAAATCTGGCGCCAGCCACCAGTTGAGCCCTGACAAAGTGATGGATCCTGTGGGCATCCTTAAACTTCTCCATTAACTCGGGAAGAGTTTTTGGTTGAATGTTCCGAGGAAACATAGAGTTATAAACCATAGAGAGGGTCTTGGTACAGAAGTCAAGATACCCGCGAACCTGAAGAGCGCGATCTTGAAATCTCACGATTTGGCGAGTCCGTTCAGGCGTGCCCCAAAAAGTCGACCCATGTTCACGTGCAAGCTGAAGAAGAACATTGGAACGAGCCTCGACACGTTCATCCTCAGTAGCAGTATCCAAAAAAGCACCTATTGTTTCTTACAACAGGTCAGTAGGTAATAAGGAGGCAAGCAGCAAAGAAAAAGAAGCACGACAAAGATAATGAAACATACCCGCCATATCCAAGCTAGCATCTATTAGCAGTTGGAGCATGGAATTTTCCCGAGACGCAGCTGCAGCAGCTTCAACAACAGCAGAGTCCTTTTCAGCAATGGCAGTTTGTGCTTGTTGGAGTGCATTTTTTTCTCTTTCAGAGGACCCTCGAGATTGTTCCATGAGCTTAAGCGATTGTTTCTTCGTGAACTGAAGTTGTTGTCGAAGTTCTTGCAAATCTTCCGACAAAGGTGTGCTTGAAGGAACTTCACGGAAATTGTCATCGGTTTCTACTTTCTTCGACAAGGAAGATGCAGGAGCAGCATCGGGAGAGCAAGGATTGGTCGAATAATTGTCAAATATTAACTGGAAAATAAAATCTTCGGATCAATGACAGCACCAAGAGGAATTTCATTGCTTCTAAAAAGTTTACACTGTCATTACAAAAGAAGTTCTCCTAAGGGACTAGCAGAGTAATTGTCGCCAAAGCTAACGTGGCGACAATAGCAAAAGAAATAAAGAAAGCAAAAAATAGAAAAGACAGAGGCATGCAACTAGACCTCCGGCCTCGATGAACTAGGAGTCGAAGCTGGCTTGATCCCAAGATACGCCAGGATTTTCTTCGTGTTGGGTTTCGCCGCCTTGACCAAGGATCGCCACTTGAGCTGTTCAATTTGCTCCGTGTCGCCAACTTTGGTCCAGTCAATAGTCTGTTGACTGTCAGCAACCAGGGCAACAGTGCTTTCAACGGCAACCTTCTGGTTTTCATGGCGCATCTTCAGCCCAAGATCTTCGGGAGGATTAAAGCACTTGGCTAGTTTCAGGAAAGTTGCGGGTGCCTCTTTCTTCGGGAAGAAATAGGGGAAGAGCCGCAACAGTCCTGCTTTGGCTTCATCGATACCTTCACGTGCCTCCGTCCCGTGAAACTCGAGGAATGAAACAGCGTCAAGCAGAGGATCATTATCGGGATCTTCAAGTTCATATTCTTGAGCCGTTCTAGCTGAAAAGACGAAAATTCATTTAGCTACAAACGAGTAAAGGAAAGAAGATCCAAAAGATTTGAATTGGGGCAGATACTTACCGACAAAGCGACGATTTTGGGTCCTTATGCGCTTAAGGATAGCTTCTTCGCGAGCAGATTGAGCAGCTATATGCTCACTCAGCGAAGTCTCGGCATCGTGAAGGCTCTTCTGGAGATCTTCGACACCAGCAGCATCAGCCTTGGCCTTATCAGCCTCTGCTCGAGCACCAACAGCATCTGACTCAGCCTTTTTGCGAGCCTTTTCACTTTGCTCTAATTGTCGAGCAAGTGTGTTGGCACGCTCATTGGCTTCCGCCAGTTTTTCTACCAAGGAAGATAAATATAGTTAAAAATCTCGACAACAAAAAAGCAAAAGAACAGAGGCAGAATGAAGGAGCAAAGCATTACCTTCAGCTTTACTAGCATATTCACGGTACCCGACAAATTGGGCACTTATACGAAGAAGATCCTTTATCATAGGCTGTTCAACAAGGATAAAGGGAAAATGGCGGTATGAGAAAAATATAATGGTACGTAGAAATCAACAAAGAAAACATAGACAATAACAAGGAAGTTAAGAACTTACATCCTCCAAGAGAGGGTTAGAGGAGCTACTCAATTGGAGAGTAGGCTCCGGGATGATCTCCGTCCTTGCCCTTTTTGTTGAAGGGGCTCGGGGGCTTGAAGGAGGAGTAGCAGCGTCGACGTTTTGTCGAGGAGGCGAAGTTTCTTCTCCTTCAACTGGCGTTTCCGAGGCGACTAATGTATGTGACGTACTCGTTCGAGCAGCCACATCAGCAGTTGGTACCTCTTCTTCCTCGTCACTACAAGAAAAATGTCGACAATTTAACCAGCATGATAGACACGAATCTTCAAATACAAATAAAGATAGAAAAAGGACTTACGAACTGATGAGGGTCCCGAGGTATGGATCATAAGCTGCCTTCTGCGATGAAGGAACAGCCTCTTCGGGTTTCGAGGTCCCGGAATCTTCGACATCATCCCTCTTCCTTTTGTTCTTTGGAGAAACAGCAAGAGGAGGAGATTGGGCTGATGCAGTGCCTTCAGAGGCAGCATCCTTTTCAGCAGATCCCGCAGATTTTCGAGAATCTGCGGGTTCATTCACAAAAGAGGGGGCCTCTTGGTTATCATCAGAAATAACGGCCCTTTCTTCGACTTCCCCACCTTCAGGAAGAGGAGGAAGTGAAACAAGATTTGGGTGGTCCTGTATAAAAAGAGGGAAGGATATCAGAAAGGAGCAACAATGCAAAAAGCAAGGAAATAGTAAAATACGCGACAATGTTTACCTTAGGAAGTGCATGGGCGGCGCTGTATGGCTTCACGCGACAAGAAGAAGGGACAGAATCTTTTTTGCTGAGGGAGGTGATTTTTCGGACAAGTTTTTCCAAGTCCTTCACCTCCAAATCTGTCGACAGCCGATCCACGTCTTCGTCGCCAGTATATTTCCAGAGAGGAAATTTGCGAGCCTGAAGAGGCTGAACTCTACTCTTAAGGAAATACACTATAATCTGGATACCTGACAATTCTTTGCCGCGAGTATTTTGCAACTCATGGATGCGAGTCATCAAGGCCTCAGTCGAAGCTCTTTCTTCTTCGGTAGCCTCTGCATCCCAGGAACGGCGACGAAGAATTCTTTCGGCACCATCGAACGGAGGGATGTTGTCCTCTGCGCATCCATGGTTTTCTTCTCGAATGTACAACCACCTCTTGCGCCACCCTTGAACGGAGTCAGGGAGTTTGACGTCGAAGTAATTGGCAGTGGAGCGTATAGAGATAACAACGCCGCCTATATTATAGGCGACATTGTGAGAGCCATTGCGGCGACAGAAGAAAATGCGCTTCCATAGCGCCCAATTGGGCGAGACGCCAAGGAAAGCTTCGCAGAGAGTAATGAAAATGGAAATATGGAGGATTGAGTTTGGCGTGAGGTGGTGAAGTTGAAGACCGTAGACAAAAAGCAATCCACGGAGAAAAGGATGAATGGGGGCGGATAAACCGCGGATGAGGTGGTCGACAAAACTTACCCGGTACCCCATTGGAGGGGCTGGGTAGCTTTCTTCACTGGGGAAGCAAACCGCTTTGGCTTTCTTGGTGATCCCCAGTTTCTTCAAGAGATTCAGGTCCTGGTTCGTGACCTTGGACCTCTCCCACTCCGCGGTTCCTAGATCCGCGGCAGCCATTGATGAATCTGGTGTGCTGTGCCTGGTCAAGCGACGCGGTGGCATCAGCAATGGCGATGGAGTGCAGTTGCGAAGAGAAGAGCTCTGGGAGCAGTGGAGCGCAGGAGGAGATTTTGCAGAGGCGAGTAGAGGAACGGCGCGAGCGGAAGTGTTCGGGGAAGAAGAAGGGGATCTTATATAGAGGTGCGGCGAAGCGACGGAACCGTTGGATGAAGAAAGAATGCAGGAGATGATCACCACGTGGCAACAAGGGCAAAATAGTATTTCAACATTGACGAGGTTACAGAACGTGTACCGCAAAAAGGGGAGAACATGTGTCCTCCACTTGCACGACGTGTCCATCAGATAAGGAAATGGGACCCACAAGGCAGCGAAACAAGCGGTAATGGTCAGTTTCCAAAATAGAAATCGTGGCTATCATCAGCAATGACGCCGTCAAGATAAAAGAAAAAATTCGATTTCAAGGTTTCAAAAGTTTATCGACAACGCAAGATTATCTCGGGAGCCTTTGATCAAATACAAGTTTTTGCCCAAATGCTCGGGGGCTACTTTGGAAAAATAGAAAATTTCGAGTATGACAATATAGAAATGGCGAGAGCCTATGACCAAATGCAAGCATTTGTTCATAGCCTCGGGGGCTACTCCCATCGGGAGCGCTGGTCGCGCACCCGATAAAATATAAAAATATCGAGAAGGATTATAAATATAGCGGCAAAGGATACTAATCTGTGGAGCCTACACCCAAGCACAAGTTCTTGGCTGTAGCCTCGGGGGCTACTCCCATCGGGAACGCTGTTCGCGTGCCCGATGAATTTTTTTTTTTTTTTTAAAAAAAGAAGTGAGTATATTTCGAGTTTACAGATAACTCTACATATACTCCCATCGGGAAGACAAAATAAGTCATTAAATATGACTCGATAAAATGTGCTATTCCAAAGGCGAAAAGCACTCGACAATATATTCTCAGAACGCCAAAGCTGCGATCAATTTCTGAATGCCGCAAAATTGCGAAGGTAAGACCCCAGATCCGTTCTGCTCGGGCGTGGCATCGCCAAAGACTGCGCTCTGCTACTTTTATCCGTATCAACGGATACGAAGAAAAATCCTAACGGACGCGTTAGGTACCCGATAAATTTGATCGGGACTTGACAGAATGGTAAGACCTTAAGCGGCACTCGTCGAAGTTTACACCAGTATCCCGAGATCATGTCCAGGGACGTGATCTTGAAGTAGGTTTTTGCGGATTGCCACTAGAGCAGTTAACTAGTACCTGATCTGTCAGATGAACTAGCCCCAATTACCATTATCCCTGTACAATATAGAATTTTTTGTGAAGAAGTATAAATGAAAGTTCTCGAATAAACAGTCGAGATTTTCCCTGACTCTACGATTCAAGCAAAATCTCGGGGGCTACTGACATAGGCATCCCGAATGGGCCTGCCAAAGATAGTACCCGGGGTTTTACTGAAGGCCCACTACCCGAAGAATAAGAAGATTCGGGAGCCCAAGATATATTAAGGAAAGTTAGAGTTGTAATAGGAAGTGTTATTTGTAATCCGGCGGGATGAGTTAGGAACCGTCCCGGACTCGTAACTTGTACAAAACGAAACCCTCGGCTCCACCTCCTATATAAGGGGGAGTCGAGGGACAAAGAAAGGATCGAATCTACTGTCAACATAACCCTAGTTTTCATAATCGTCGAGTACTTTTCGCCTGAACCTTCGAGATCTACTTGCCCTCTACTTCTAGCAAAACCCTAGTCTACAATCTGTAGGCATTGACAAGTTAATCCCTTGTCACCAGCGTCTTGGCCATCCTGGGCATGATGCCATGTCGGCTCTTCAGCGTCTAGATTTTATCAAGTGTAATAAATTTAGTCGTCCTCGGGTGTGTCATGCATGTCAACTTGGCAAGCACGTCCGTTTACCGTTTCGTCAGTCTACTACCGCGTCTAGTGCCATCTTCGATTTGATACATTGTGATTTGTGGACATCTCCAATTATAAGCACCTCTGGTTTTCGATATTACCTTGTCATTGTCGACGACTACTCTCACTTTTATTGGTCTTTTCCACTTCGCAACAAGTCTTGTACCGCCCGCACTCTCGAAACCTTTTTCGCTTATGCGCGCACGCAGTTTGGTGTCACTATTCGCTCTCTCCGGACGGATAACGGTACCGAGTTCCTCAACAAGACCGTTGATACTCTCCTCACCACCCACGGCACCGCCTTACGGTTGTCATGCCCATACACCTCACGGCCAGAACGGTAAAGCCGAGCGTGCAATTCGTACCATTAATGATACTATGCGCACCCTTATGTTCCAGGCTCACATCCCAGCCCCTTTCTGGGCCGAGGCTCTGGCTACTGCCACATACTTGCTTAATCGCCGTCCTAGTACAGCCATACAATCCCAAGTGCCCTACACACGCCTCCATCGTCGTCCTCCCTCCTACACTAATCTTCGAGTTTCCGGTTGCCTTTGTTATCCTAACATCGCTTCCACCGCCCCACACAAGCTCAGTGCACGTTCCATGGCATGTGTCTTTCTTGGGTATCCCTCCAACCATCGTGGTTACCGCTGCCTTAACCCTGTCGCTGGGAGAATTATTGTCTCACGACATGTTGTCTTCGATGAGGCGGTGTTTCCTTTTCAGCATGCAGCTTCGTCATCCGCGCCTGCGCCTCCTGCGCCGCGCGGCCTCGATGACCTCTTCGGCACGCTGACCGTGCCACCACCGCGCGCCCATGCGCCGGCCCCGAGTGCGCCCGCCCGGCCGCGAGCGCCCTGCCTCGCCGCCGCCTCGCCGAGCCGCGCAGCCGGTTGCCAGGCCGGCCAGACCGGGCCCTGTGCCGGTCACGCCGGCGCTCCTGCCGGTCCAACCGGACCCGCCGCCTCGCCGCGCCGAGCAGCCGGTCCCCCAGCCGGCCAGGCCGGGCCCTGTGCCGGTCACGCCGGCGCACCAGCCGGTTCAACCGGACCCTGCCCCGGCTGCCGATGCTGCCCCGACGGCCTCCTCGAGTGGGGCCTCCAACACTCGCCGCACGCGCTCCGGCCGCCAAGTGCGTCCCGTGGACAGGCTCAACCTCTCCGCCGTGGACTCCGTCCCCGACGTCGTCCCCACCACCTTTCGCCAGGCAATGCAGGATCCTCAGTGGCGTGCTGCCATGTCTGATGAGTACCAGGCTCTCGTCAACAACGACACTTGGTCCCTCGTTCCTCGCCCTCCGCGGGCCAACGTCGTCACTGGCAAGTGGATCTTTCGTCAGAAGTTCCACTCGGATGGCACCCTTGCGCGCAACAAGGCCCAATGGGTCGTTCGTGGGTACTCTCAGCGTCCCGGCATCGACTACGAGGAGACGTTCAGCCCTGTCGTCAAGCCTGCTACGATCCGTCTTGTTCTTCACATTGCTGTCTCCAGCTCCTGGCCCATACGGCAGCTTGATGTGAAGAATGCGTTCCTGCATGGCTCCTTGGATGAGGTGGTCTACTGTCAGCAGCCCCCCGGGTTTGTTGATGCCTCTCGCCCCGACCACGTCCGTCGCCTCCACAAGTCCCCTGTACGGCTTGAAGCAGGCCCTCGCGCTCGGTACCACCGGTTCGCCTCCTACATCGCCACTCGGGATTTGTTGCTTCCGCCACGGACACGTCTCTGTTTGTCCTCCACTCTGCGGCAGACACGGCATACTTACTGCTCTATGTGGACGATATCATCGTCACCGCCTCGTCGACGAGCCTTCTTGAGGGGCTCCTTGCGCGTCTCCATAGCGAGCTCGGCATGACTGATCTCGGTGACCTCCACTACTTCCTGGGTATGAAGGTCAGCCGATCCTCGGCTGGTCTCTTTCTGTCACAGCGACAGTATGCTCTGGATATTCTACATCGGGCTGGCATGTCTGACTGTCACCCCTCACCTACACCGGTCGACACGTCCTCGAAGCTCTCTACTTCCGACGGCGAGCTTCTTCCCGACGCCACCGACTACAGGAGCATCATGGGCGGCCTTCAGTATCTCACACTGACGCGCCCCGATCTCTCCTACGCTGTTCAGCAGGCCTGCCTTCACATGCATGCTCCGCGCACGTCTCACTTGGCTCTCGTGAAACGTGTTCTGCGGTATGTTCGGGGTACACTGGAGTTTGGTCTCCAGCTCCATGCCTCCTCGTCGACCGCCCTTGTGGCCTACTCCGACGCCGACTGGGCCGGCTGTCCGGACTCGCGCCGCTCCACCTCCGGCTACTGCGTCTACTTCGGTGATAGTCTCATCTCTTGGTCCTCCAAGCGACAGACCACCGTGTCCCGTTCCTCTGCAGAGGCTGAGTACCGCGCCGTCGCCCACGCCGTCGCCGAGTGCTGTTGGCTCCGCCGGCTGCTCCGAGAACTTCATCGCCCCCGAGCTCTCGCCACGGTTGTCTATCGTGACAACGTCTCCGCCATCTACATGTCCTCGAATCCGGTGCAACATAAACGTACCAAGCACATCGAGATAGACATCCACTTCGTCCACGAGAAGGTGTCCTTGGGAGAGGTCCGTGTTCTGCATGTTCCGTCCTCCCACCAGTTCGCGGATGTCATGACGAAGGGATTACCGAGTCAGCTCTTCCTCGACTTTCGGTCCAGTCTCAACGTCCGAGAACCTCCCGCTGGGACTGTGGGGGGTGTTAGATTGCACATATTGTATTTACAGTAGGACTGTATTGTAATTGTAACCTAACCCTAGGCCTCTGGCCTATTATATAAACACCGGAACCCCACGTCATTATACGTGTGAGGCTTCCCCCAAAACCCTTCTACACCGAGGACAAGCCGACCAAGAACCCTCTCCCCCACCTCGTACCATCGCATCCGACCTTCTTCTCCGTCTTCGACTGACTGGTTGCCGGCACCGAGCCGCCTCCTGGTCGACAAGCTCACCGCAAAAATCCCTTATGTCAGTCGCAGCTGTTGCTATATTTCTTTAGGATCAGTAAGCATGTGCAACTCTTTCTTACAGGCCAAGCCTGACAGACGAGGCACATTCCAGATCCAATAGGCGACTGGCTCTCATTTTACCTTATTTGTTGACATCATCGTGTGTTACTGCTCCTACAACATCACATGAATACATTGCCGCACTCAGAACAATAGCATAAGAACAAATAATAATAGTGCTCCTATTTACGGTCAAGTTGTCAAATGGCGCGTTAATCTTTAAACAAGACACAACTGCAGGTTCGGGCCCTGTTTCTGAAGCATACTACTTCTTACTCCCCGCTCAATGGCCTGTGATCCAAAACAGAGAGCACATCAAAGGAAAACTGGAACCAACATAGCTAGTGGCACATCCTAGTGACAAGAGCCTGTGTGTTCAAGGATTATATATAACAACCATCCAAGGCAGCAATGCATCTCCTGGCAGCAATGAATTTGATCGTGTGCAGCAGCAAAAAAGAATAATCAACAGTGGACAAAAGCAAACAACTAAAAAGGTGAAATAATTAGTATTTCGCCACCCATGTCTAGGTTTAGCCAGTACTACTCCAATACTAAATCAGGTAAGCAACTTGAGATTATAAGGTAGACATGTTATAAGATAGATTATCATGAGAAACTTCACTGCCACAGTTTACTAAAAACCTGAAACGAAATGTTTTTGGTGTCTCTTCAGATTATAATAGGACAATCCAGTGAGCAAGATGTAGAAAAAGAATATTGGTTGTTTAATAGTTTATAGTGTCAGTTTGCTCTACAGTTATGGTAGCTATCTTCCGGTATTTAGGACTAACTTGCAACACTAAAGAAGTTCTGCTAGTTCAGGTGGAAGCCCAACAATGTGAACGTCTAATATTCCAAAAGAATTCTGTCTACAAAAAGAAATAAAGCAAGATTGAACTTTCAAAACAGCATATCCATGATAGATAGTCTTGCATAGACATCACTTCATCATTGAGAGGGGAAAACAAAAGTTTCCAAGCAATATTGTTGAGAAGAATGGAATTGAAGCATCAGCAAATGGAGATCCACGTACATACCAGTACTATAGTTCTCCAAATGCCAAAAAATAGGCAAGATTAAACAGCAAGTTGGAAAACAACAATTATTCACATACAGAGAAATAAGCAGAAACCAAACTCCAGATATCAAAGACAATGATGGTACAACAAGGCGATCATAGTATCCATGGTTAATCATTAGGCCGATGAAACTGAATGACATACTTGTATATACAAGGACACAAACATAAGACCCGTTACTAAATAAAGTGCAATAGTCAATAGCTAGCTCCATAGAGTCAGGTACATTAGCGCACTCACGCACCATGAGGAACGGTTACAAGTTCATATAGGTTTCCTCGGACCATCTGCCAATGACTCCGTGAACAAGGGAACATACGGAATAAAGGGATTCTTATTTATCTCGCCAAAATATTCATGACCATCCTGTCCAAGTTGACGTAGAGAACATCGCTTCTTGCAATCCATCTCATATGATATAAGTGTGTTATTGTGGCCATAAACTATGAAAATCATATTGCGCTCCGGGTGGAATGAGATAACATTGTAATCAGGGTACTCTGAATCAGTGTCTTCGAACAGTTGCAAGTGGCTAACAGTGTGCTTCAAGGTCCATTTCTCACTACTGTAATCCTCAAGAACCCAAACTAATAAGTTGGAACTATCAGATTCATCACTTCTTTTGGAAATGCTATCATCAGATTCAGAATTAGTACTACACGTAAAATGTAGTTGTCCCTGTGATAGAAAGACATCATTGACAGGAAAGTCATAGCGGCATGGTGGCGAAGGAGTCCTAATGATCCGCAAAAGTTTTCCTTTGACATCAAAGGTGACTACCATATCATCATATGCAGCCAAATGCATGACCCCATTAAAGAAAACACCTTTTGAATGAGCTGGTATCGCAAAGTCATTGTACTTAACCATTTTATGTGTCCAAACTCCAGCTTTGGACGAGTAGGTCGCCACCGCTTCAATACGTCCACCGTAATAGCTTAGCTCAGACTCATCTAAACCCCATACCTCCTGACTAATGAACTCAAACACATGGTAGTGTGCGGAGACGGCAGAGTCGAACCCGAGGCGAGCGACGTTCACCTTGCTGGACCATTCTGTGGCAGGCACAACCACCCATTTCATGGTGGCCGGATTGCACACCACATAATCTACTGTCTCAGGATCTGTGTCCTTCCAACAGCGGCAGAGGAGGAGCCCGTTGCAGCAGTCCATGATGTCAAGCCTCTCGCATTTTGGCAGGAATGATAGTGAGGGATCAATAAGACGGTAACCTTTCCCTGTGACGTTGATGAAATAGCGAGCCTTCTCTGGAAAGCGGTCCTCGTTGCAGTCTTCATAAAAGAAGCCGGCGATGGACTGGGGCATCTTCTTGCGGTGGTCGGGGTGGGAGAAGAGGTCGCGCCAGCGCGTGGAGACGCACTTGCAGCAGCGGGAGGACTTGTAGGGCACGCGCGAGATTATGTCGGCGAGGATGTCGTCCGTGAGCTTGTCCACTGGGCTCCCCTTCACGCCCTTCTTCTTCTTCTTGGAGCCCGGCGCCATCGCCGTCCGTGGAGACGATAACGTCGAGGAGCGGCCAATCTGCGCACATCAGGGGACAGAGAGGTTAGAGATCCATCCCGGAGGTGAGGGGAGCGTGATGGAAGAGAGGATCTACCAGGAGCGTGGTGGGCGAACGGCGAAGCCGGGAGCGGCGGCTGCCAGCAAGCGAGCCAGGGTTTGGCGTGTGCGGAGGCAGCTGCGAGATGCGGCGGAAGTGAAGAGGACTGGGCCGGTCGTGCTAGTATTATCTTTTTTCTTTTTGTCGGAATGGGCCGTGTGAGTTAAAACCCATGTTGTTAAAAAAAGAGTTAAAACCCACAACTGACGTCCTCTCTCAGTCTTTGCTTGTGCTGAAAAGCAAATATAGAAGTTGCCCTAAAAAAAGCAAATATAGAAGTAACATTGCTATGTAAATAAAGGAAAAGGATCCAATTTCTCTGGAGGGTGTGTCTTTCGCAACCTCCCGGTGCGGATTCGTACGATGCCCCATACCACACGATCCTCCGCTGCGGATTCGTACGATGCCCCATACCACACGATCCTCCGCTCGCCACGCGTTTCATGGGCCCCACATCACCACACACACACTATCTCTCTCTTATCTTCTTTCTCCGTAGTTTTCCCTAATTTTTCTGCGACAAGATCCCGACAAACGCCATGTCCTGCGGCTAGCGCTCCACGTCTCCGCCTCCACGCGATTTAACGCCGCCTCCACCTCCCGCCAACATGAATGACACCTTCCCTTCCACTGCCAACACTTCTCTCCTTCTCTCCACATCTCTCTCTCTCTCCCTTGGGAGGTGGTTCCATGGCGGTCGGTGTTGCTAGATCAAGGGGAGGAGGCGCCACGGCGGTGCTACAAGGTCAGGCCACCAGTGCTACTACAAGAGGCTGACGATGCTTCGAGTGGCGATCGTAGCTACTGCAAGGGGAGGTAGAAGAGCTGCGAACTACGAGCTCGGGCAGTGGTGGCGAAGCTGCATATGTTGTGTGGAGGTGTTGCGAGTGGTTGTCTGTCGAGTTGCATATGTTGTGTGGTGGAGCTGCAATCCCCCGTCACGGCAGCTACAAAGGATGGAAGCTAGAGCTGCAAATCCCCACCGCCACTACTGCAAAAGCTAGCTTCTAGAGCTGCAAAGGCTGGCCACGGAGCTGCAAAGTCGGTGGTGCGGCCAGCCAGGACGGTGGTGCTGCCATAGGCGGGTGATGGTGCCTCCATCGGTTGGAGGTGGTGCTTCCAATTATCGGATTCGACGCGTTGCTAGCGAGGTCCCTCACCGGACTTTTTCTTTGTGTCTCAGTGATGCTACCACAGGTGGGCGTTGCTGCTTCCATTGGTGGGAGACGGTGCTGCAAGGAGGTGGTGTTGGTGCTGCCAACCGGGAGTCAGATGTCAGTGGTGTTGCCGGGAAGGTCGCTCACCGAACTTCTTCGGACGGCGGTGCAGTTTGCCTGGCTTCTTCAAGCAGCGGTGTGGTAGTGTGGGGGATTTTGTTCTCGTTCTGTGTGAGGAGGAGAGGTGCACACAGGTGGTAGTCAAGAGGGACGGTGTCGATTGTTAAAGCCGAAGGTTCGGGAGGAGTTATCTTCCGAAGGATTATCAACGCTCCCCTAAAACAAAACAACTCGATTTCTACAAAATGCAAGTAGACTATTTGACTTGTCCGAGCGCAACCCCACAGATCATTCTCCCATTCTCCATTCTCTCATCGGTCCATTGTCACGGTGAGAGTGATACTAGTCCAAAAATTGTGGGAATCATCTTCGTACTGGTATAATTTTGAGAGGGCACAACGAAGATTGACACTTGTAACAGCTGACGTCGTTTTACTTTAATGAAGGCCTACCATTGTGCGGATGAAACTCTGCATTGCTGAACCACGTCCCTGTGCTCCTCACCCTAAAGCCAGAGCCAGGTGAGGCAGAACAGGAACTGTGCCCAACATTGGAGGGGTAGTGTCTATCAATATACAACAACATAAGATAAGGCGGTAGTGAGCTCAAGGAGTGTATCCAACAAGACCGGGACAGCAGAAAGTATATCTGGATCTTGTATATAAGACACTCACTGATGTCTGGTGACAGGCACATTCCATTGGGTGAAAAAAGCCCAGTTAGCTTCAAGCCACTGAGTTCTAGCTTCAATGCAATATAGCTTTTCCATGAGGATCTAGACTTCCTGGCTAGAGATTAAGAATAACCACCCATGATATTGGATAAAAATATCTTCCTTAGATGAAGTTATGGCCTAGCAGTCTGCATCACTGCACACACAGTACCCAACAGTAGATTAAAAAAATAAACCAACAGTGGAAAAAAAAGGCAAACAGTCGAATGGTGAAATGATCAGACATTACATTCCTATCCGGGAGTTAACTTCTACCTTGTATTATTAGTTGGTCAGAAATATTCAGATAAAAAGAGCAGTTAAGCAATACAATGTCCTTTCGAAAAAAAAAGCAATACAATTTCGATATTTTCCTTAGGGACACCTGGTAGTTAATTCTACCTTGTATTATTCACTGCATAAATATCAATTTTAGTTGTTTCGGCGGTCCAGGTGACCCACCCCTCGAGCACAAAAGACCAGTCTTAAAAGGAAATTCTTGGAAATAAGGCAGGCACCATGCAAAGATCATCATATGCAGAGTAGAAAATTGCTAAGAAATAAATTGTCGCAGCTTGCTCAAACCAGATTAAAGAAATATGATTGGATAATCCAATGACAGAATTGTTGATTGGTGTCACCCAACAGACACAAGAATAAATCAACAGCAGTCAGCTGAATGGTGAAATGATCAAACATTACTTTCCTGCTTGCCTAGTCAGTAGTCAGCACTGTTCCAATAAAAGAGCAGGTACAAGTTGGAAATCTTTATAGGGACAACTTAAAATCAACTTATTACAATCATTATACCGATCCCAAAAGACAGGCCAGTCAAAATATGAAATTCATGAAAATTGAGCAGGCACCATACAAAGAACTAGTATATGTAAAACAAACAGAAAGAGAAAGCATGTGCAATCAAAAGTTTCATAATTCAGGTGGAACCAAACCCATCATTCACTACATATGTGTTGCAACAAATGAATTGTCCAATTAAATAAAAATAGCTAGCAAGAAATGACATAAATCCAATTCCAACTCCAAAAAGTGTATCCTGACCATCTGCTATGGAACTCCAGGAAAAAACACCTTACACACAAATCATTTCATTATTAACTGGAGATCAAAAATAGGATCCTGACATTCAGTATCATGACAAAGCAAAAGGAGATCCAAATAAAAAACTTGCAACATATACAAAATTGAGAAAATATGCATCAACAGAATTCAGAAGTTAAATTTTAACGAACAAAACAATCGTAATATACATGATTGAAGTACTAGGGTGTTACACGACTGCGCGGACTGCTAACAGCCATGAATATATACAAGTACACGGACGCAAGCAGAATTTCTAAGTTGACTGAACAGTTAACCAGATGAAGCCAGGTCCAGGCATGACTGCACTCAAGCACCGTTTTTAACCATCACAACTTAAGAAAGATCTACCCAACTCACTTTTGCTCCTACTCAAGACGTAACTCCAATAATATAATATCATTAGAAAGATGGACAAATGCGAAGCTACACTACGCACGTAAGAGATTTATTACCCATCTGCCAATGCCTCCGAGAACAAGGGAACATATGGAAGATAAGGAGTCTTGCCCCACTGAATTTGACAATCCCGTCCAAGTTGGCATATAAAACACAGCTTTCTGCGATCCAGGTCATACGACATTAGTGTGTTGTCGTGCCCACAAACTATGAAAATCACGTTGCGTTCCGGGTGGAATGAGATGAAACTGAAATGATCTGCGAATGACGAATACGGTGCTCGATCGAAACAGCTCCAGGAGGCTGACATTGTGCTTCAAAGTCCATTTTTCAACATTGTAGTCCTCAAGAGCCCAGACTAATAGTTCAGAACCAGCATAAATATTAGTGAGATACAACTGTCCCTGTGATACAAAAATAGCATCGTCGCGAGCATCATCATAGTATGGTGGCACACGGATATCAATGAACCGCCATTCATTTCCTTCCACGTTAACAGCTGCTATAAACTTATAAGAGGTAGCCGAATGCAGGACCCCGTTTACAAAAACGCCTTTTGAATCCTTGGGTATTGCAAATGCAAAGCTGTCCAGGCTTTGATGCTTCCAAACTCCAACAACAGACGAGTATATCGCTAGTGTTTCAATGCGTCCGTCACAAGGGGTTAGCTCAGATTCATCTATACCCCAGGCCTTCTCATCAATGAACTCAAACACATGGAAGTGAGAGGAGACCGTTGGGTCGAATCCGAGGCGAGCGACCTTTACCTTGCTGGACCAATCGGTGGCAGACACGACGACCCATTTCTGCGTGGCCGGGTTGCACACCACGTAATCCAATGTCTTGCGATCAGCTGTCTTCCAACAGCGGCAGAGGAGAAGTCCATTACAGCAGTCCAAGATGTCAAGGCTGTCGTACTGGGGCAGGAATGATAGTGACGGGTCGACGAGAGGGCCGCCTTCCCCAGAGACCTTGGTGAAATATCGAGCTGTCTTGGGGAACTGGTTGTTGTTGCAGCCATCGTGGAAGAAGCCGGCGAGGGGCTGGGGCTGCTTCTTGCGGTGGTCGGGGTGGGAGAAGAGGTCGCGCCAGCGCGTGGAGACGCACTTGCAGCAGCAGGTGGACTTGTAGGGCAAGCGAGAGATGATATCCACGAGGATGTCGTCGGTGAGCTTGGACATAGGGTCGCCGCCCATCAATTCCCCCTCCATGGGGTCCTGCGCCATCGCCGTCGGTTGGTAGAGACGAGGGGCGCCGAATCTGCAGATCGGAGAGGATTAGAAATTCGTCGTGGGTAGAGCGGAGAGACCAAGTGCTTATTGCGCGAGCTGGGAAGCGAGGAATGGCGAGAGCGACGGTTTGGGTTCGTGTTCGCACCTGTGCGAATTGCGGAAGTGGGGATTTTTTTAGGCAGAAGGCAGGTATCTAGTCAGTATTTCGCGCGAATGGGCCGTCAGACTAAAAATGCGGTACGTAGCAGTGGAAATGTAGAACCAGACGTCCAGACCTACGACTCCACGGTAAGCTAACAGTGTCGGTGAAAGAAATATAAGTGGTGTTCCCTGAACAAAAAGTAGCGTGCCAACATAGCTAGCAGCACATCCTAACTAGTACAATCCTGGGTTTAAGAGCAGTCCACTCGTCGTCCCCCGTATGGACTCCGGCGTTTCAGGCCCATATGGTCGTCCTCCGCCTTGACGATGGACGCCGCCGCCCTGTACTTCGGCGGCGGCGTCCACTCTCGCTTGACATGTTGGAACTGGCGCGGCGGAGAAGGGTTGCGCCATTCGCAGATAACGACGCCGCCGCTACCATGGCGGCGCCAGCGAGGAGCCGCCTCCTCCTGCTCGTCCTTCACCGTTGCCAAGAAACGTGGTGATGGCGGTGCGCTACAGCGAGTACCTCGCCGGGGAAGACGACGGCGTCTGACGCCGCGCTGTCCACCTCCCCTGGCCTCCCGAGGGCGCCAACTGCAACTGCTGTGGCGGCATTTGCAGCGGGGGGTCGTTCCCCTCGGCGATGTAGGTAAGGACCCACACGAGGGTCCTCCTGGGCGAGCTCCACCACCGCTGCCATCCCCTGGAGTTGTTGTTCGCCGCTGGATCGCTGTTGCCGTCATAGGCGGCGAGACGATCCTCATGCTAGTGCTGGAAGAACAACGACCAACCGTGGTGGTTGTCGGGGGCCTGCGAGGGTCGTTGTGCTCCTCCGGCGTCAGCTCTCCCCAGTAGTGGTCGTAGATGGCAACCTGGCGCGCCACCCTCATCAGCACCGGCAGGCCGCCCGCGCTGAGCGCCCATCCCGACGGACAACGCATGTCCGATGGGATGGGGTACCCCGCCGTCCACAGTGCTCGCGCCTCAGCGACGAGAAGCCAATGGCGGCCGAAGCTGTTGGCAATGTCACCTTCTTCTTCGTGGTGGTCCATGGCGAGGGCGTTGGTGCTGGAGAAGATGGAGGAGGGCGACGGTTTTGGAGAAGATGGAGGAGGGCGTTGGCTAGAATGTGCGTCGAGGAAGTGGTGTGGGGGGTTTAAATGGCATCGAGGAGGCGTTGGCGAGCATTAACGCCAACGCTGAAGACGAGTAGGCGCTAATGACGAGCAGCATTAACGCCGACACTGAAGACGAGCAGGCGCCGATGAAGGCGAGCAATCTTTGACGGGCGCGGAAGGCGAGGAGGAAGACGACTCCACCGACGAGCTAGGTCCACAGCCAGGAGACATTTTCTGCGCCTTCTTCTCGCTTCGTTTCCGCCAACACGCAGCACCCCCGCTAGCCTCCGTTTCTACTAGGTTCAGCCTGGGGCGCTGGATGGAGAGTTTGGCCGCGCCGGCTGAAAAACTAATTTGGGGACCGTGGCTAGGCACGATTTTGGCGTCGGCACTCCACAAAGGCCTATTTAGTGGAGATGAAGTATACATCATATATCGGAGTGCAGAGTGCAGAAGTTAGTTCAAGGAATGTATTCCCACCGTCACACGGAGTAGATATATCCAAATTTTAACAAATCTCATTTATGGGACAGAGTACAACAACTATCCAAGGCAGCAATGAGCAGGCTATGCTATTCCATCAAGGCAAAGTAATGGCAACTGCGCACATTGATCGTATGGAGCAGCAGACGTGTATAGTCGACAGCCAACGAAAGCAACAGCTAACAAGTTCAAGCATTTTCTCGATGCATAGCTAGTTTAGCAATAACTACCCCAATATGAAATCAGGTAAGCGGCTTGGGATTTACCATACACAGGGTAGAAGTATTTCGAGGGAGATCACAATATATGATTAATCTACTCAAAACTTGAAGCCAAATGTTTTTGGAGCGTCACTTCAGATTATAATACTAGGATAATCAGGTGATAAAGGTGAAACAAAAGAATACTCTGGTTGATGATTAACAGATTAATATAATCCCAGCTTGTTCTACAGTTGTGATAGCTATCTTGCAGTATCCAGAACCAGGTTACACTACAAATGTCACCTACTTCAGGTGGAAACCATCATCACAACAGTGTTAACATCTGTAGAACATACAGATGTTTACTTCAGCAGACTTGACCGAGGTATGCAGCAGCAAAAAATAATAATTGACATCGAAAGAAAGCGAACAGCTAAAGAGAAGGAAATTATCAAGCATTTCATAAGGCATGCCTAGGTTTAGCCAGCACTAGTCCAATATGAATCAGTAAGCAACTTGAGATTTACAATACAAGGTAGTCGGTAGACGCTGCTAGTGTTTACCCAAAAACTGAAGCTAAATATTTTGGAAGTGCCACAACAGATTATAATAGATAATGGAGCTATCTAACTGTATTTAGAACCAACTTACACTATAAAAAAAGTCCCCTACTTCAGGGGAAGCCCAACAATGTCAACATTTGATATTCCAATACAAACCTATCTACAAAATGAAATAAATCCAGTTTGAACTACCAAAACTGTATATATCCTTAACAGCATATTGATCACAAGAAAACACCTTGCATACACATCACTTCATCATTGAGAGGGGAAAACAAAATTTTCCAAGGCATATTGTTAGCATCACAAAGCAAATGGAGATCCACATACATGCCAGGATTATAGTTCTCCAAATGCCAACAACGGCCAAGATTAACCAACAAGTTGCAATACAAATAAATTATTCACAAACACAGAAGTAAGCAGCAACCAAAGTCATGATAGCAAAGACAATGGTAAGTACAACAAAGCAATCATAGTATCCATGGTTAATGACTAGGCTGATAAAACTGCGTGAGAATGAGATACTTATATATACAAGTACAGAAACATAAGATAAGTTACAAAATAATGTGCAATAGCAAATAGCTAGCTCCATAGAGAGGGGAAAACAAAACTTTCAAAGCAACAACTATAGCTCTCCACAAAAAAAAATGGAATTCAAGCATCACAAAGCAAATGGAGACCCACATATGTGGCAGGACTATAGTTCTCCAAATGCCCAAAGGCCAACATTAACCAACAAGTTGCAACACAAATAAATTGTTCACGAGAGAAATAAGCAGAAACCAGACTCAACATATCACAATAAATTACAACAAAGTGATCATATATCCATGGTCAAGTACTGGGCTGATGAAACTGCATAGGCTACTTATACAAGGACACAAACATAAGTTCAGTTACTAATTAAGTGCCACAGCCAATAGCTAGCTCCATAGAGTCAGGTACATTACTGCACTCAAGCACCATGAGCAACTGTTACAAGTTCATAAAGGTTTCATCGTAAAGGTAGACAATTGCAAAGTTGCGCTACGCAAATAGGACTTTTTAGGGCCCATCTGCTGATGACTCCATGTACAAAGGAACATATGGAATAAAAGGAGTCTTCGCGTCAACACAAAGATGTTCAAGTTGACAATCTCGTCCAAGTTGACGTAGGAAACGACGCTTCATGCAATCTATCTCATAGGACACAAGTGTGTTTTCCTGGCCATAAACTATGAAAATCATATTGCATTCTGGGTGGAATGAGATAACATTGTAATCAAGCGCTGAATAATCTGTTCCAAACAGTTGCAAGTGGCTGACAGTGTGCTTCAAGGTCCATTTTCCAAGACTATAGTCCTCAAGAACCCAGACTGATAGGTTGGACAGATCAGATTCAGAACGAGTATTACTTGCAAAATGCAATTGTCCTTGTGATACGAAGACATCATTAACAGGAGAATCATCATAGTATGGTGGCGAATGAGGAGCACCAATGATATACAAAAGATTTCCTTCAACGTCAAATGTTACTACCATTCGATCAAATGCAGCCAAATGCATGACACAATTGAAAAAAACGCCTTTCGAATTTGTGGGTATTGCAAAATGATTGATCTCAACCGTTTGAATTTGATGCGTCCAAACTCGAGTTTTGGACGAGTAGGTCGCCACTGCTGCGATACGTCCACCCCAATCGCTTTGCTCGGACTCATCTATACCCCATGTCTCCTCATCAATGAACTCGAACACATGAAAGTGTGAGGAGACGGCGGGTTCGAACCCAAGGCGAGCCACGTCCACATTGCTGGACCAATCGGTGGCTGGCACAACCACCCATTTCTCGGTGGCGGGATTGCACACCACATAATCCAACATCTTGGGGTCAGTAAACTTCCAACAGCGGCAGAGGAGGAGGCCATTGCAGCAGTCCAAGATGTCAAGGCTACTGTATCTAGGCAGGAAGGATAGTGAGGGGTCGACGAGAGGGTCACCTTCCCCTGAAGCATTGGTGAAATAGCGAGCTATCTTGGGGAAGCGGTCCCTGTTGTAGCTTTCATAGAAGAAGCCGGCGAGGGGCTGGGGCAGCTTCTTGCGGTGGTCGGGGTGGGAGAAGAGGTCGCGCCAGCGCGTGGAGACGCACTTGCAGCAGCAGGTGGACTTGTAAGGCACCCGCGAGATGATATCCACGAGGATGTCGTCGGTGATCTTGGACATCGGGTCGCTCATCAGCGCGCTCTCCATGGGGCCCTGCGCCGTCGCCGTCCGTACAGACGAGGGGTGCCGAATCTGCAGATCGGGGCGAAGGAGCAGAGGTTAGAAATCCGTGCTATCAGTGAGTGGAGCGCCGGGGGTTTGGAGAGAGGATGTACCAAGTGCTTGCTGTGGGAGCTGCGAAGCGATGTACCGCCGGAGCGCCGGTGCTGAGCGCTCCCATCTGCACCGGCGAGCGAGGGTTTGGTGCGCAGCTGTGCGAACTGGGTTGAAGGAGTGGGAGGTGGAAGCCGATGGAGGGCCGTCTGTGTCTTTTGGAGGATGGGCCGTCTGGGTGAAAATGCCTTAGAGCAACTCTAAGAGAGCCCGTAAACCCGTCGGAACCGAACTTTTGGCGGATTTACGGAATCGGGCCAAAACGCGCGTAGATCAGCGCCCGAATACAAGGGCTGGCCCGAATCGAAAGTTCGGGGGCCGAGAAATCCCCCGCACGGCCCCTATTAAAAGGGATCGCGGAGGAGAGTTCGGTTCGCAAACCCTACTCCCCTCTGCCGTCTCCTCTCCCTCCGCCGTCGTCAGTTCCCCGCTCCGACGAGCAATCCACCAGTAGGTAGCCACCAATTCGACCGCCGCCGCCGCGCGATGGCCTCCCGTGGAGGTGCAGGCAGCCGAGCTGCGGGATTGGGCGGCGGTGATTCGCCGCCGCGTCCGCCCGTCTTCCGCAGCGAGGCAGAGCGGCGGAAGTGGAAGCGCAGCGAGGGCGCGCGCAAGCGGAGCGCGCGCCGGTGGACCAACTGGGGGATGACGCCCCGGGGAAGCTCGCCCGCTACGGCAACCAGGCCGAGAGCTCCCCCTCCGGGCAGTCGAGCCGCGCACCGCAGCTGCCCGTGGCGGCGAGCTTCGAGGACGACGAGCTCGTCCCCGCGCGCTCTCCAACCTTCTCCGCCGGGGACTACGTCCACGGCCGCGACGAGGAGGAGGCGGTGATGGCGTAGACGTGCGCCATCAGTGAGGCGGAGGCGAGGGCCCGTTTCTTCCGGGAAGAAGCCGACGGCGTCCGCCAGGTGCGGGAGTTCGAGGCGGCCCGCCGGGAGGCCCGCGTCCGCAAGGTGAAGCTCGAAATAGTCGAGCTTGACAAGGACGACGAGTGAAGGCCGACGCCGTCCGACGATCTTCGCCAGCACCGGCACCACCGCGCGGGCCATAGCTAGGCCGCATTTTGCTAGCTTTTACCTAGGTTAGGTTGCCGGTGATAAACAATGATCATCGCTAGTAGTAATTTGAATTCCCCGAACTATGTAGTATCTATTTCATCTATGGAACTATGATCATCGCGATAATTTACCCGCGCCAATTCGAATTCCAGTTTTCAGTTTCATTTTTACGGGTTCTATTCTGCGCCGGACCAAATTTCGTCAGATCTTGCGTTTTCGGTGAACTGAACTCGCGTTTTTCGGTTTGCACTTTTTTGGTCTATGCTAGAGATGCTCTTAGGCATCTCCAGCGACTCCAGCCGGACGACGCATACTGACCGGATTGTCTGCAACGACGCAAACACGACCTAAAAATGCGGCAAGTTTACGTATCAACATACGCTACGGTTCTCGCATGGGTCCGTTTGGCGGCGGCACAGATGATTCATCTTCCGTGACATAACTTACAGCCGGCGTGCTGCAGTTTTTCAGGGCCGTGTTAATGGCGTGCCTCGGCTTCGCAGTGGCAGGACATTAAAGGTGAGATGGCGTCCGAGCTTCTTAAAGGTTTGCTGCCTGCGTCTATTTCCTGACCACACCATTGCCAAAGTCTACCCTATCCACCCGACTGACGCAATGGGGAAGAAATATTGGCGTTCCGCAAGACGAAGAACGACCACGAGGCTAACGGCTCGCCGTCCGGCAAGAAGTCGCGGGGCGGGCGGTACGTCCGCATCGAGTTCGCGCGCCGCCTCTCGGAAGAAAATCGGCCGGTGTCATGGCCAGACGCAAACCTGCCTGGAAGAGGCTGGTACCTCAACTGCAGGCACGTGTCGGTCCCCCGTGCCACGCGAGGGCCGAGAGCGCCGTGACGAGGTGCACCGCCGCCAAGCGATCTTGCCGACAGATCTCCGAGAAGGTCTGGCGTACTCGTTGAACTCCTACAATTGGATCTCTTCGGGGCGTGGGAGTTCGACGCGCGCCGCCGAGCTGGATACATCGGCGACCTCGACTACTTCGACCGCGAGATCGCTGCGGAAGAAGAGGAGAACGACGATGAGGAAGAGGACACGGGCGAGGACGAGAAGGCGGAGCGCGCTGATACGTCTCCGACGTATCGATAATTTCTTATGTTCTATGCCATATTATTGATGATACCTACATGTTTTATGCACACTTTATGTCATATTCGTGCATTTTCTGGAACTAACCTATTAACAAGATGCCGAAGTGCCCGTTCCTGTTTTCTGCTGTTTTTGGTTTCAGAAATCCTAGTAACGAAATATTCTCGGAATTGGACGAAACGAAGACCCAGGGGCCTATTTCGCCACGAACCTTCCAGAAGACCGAAGAGCATACGAAGTGGGGCCACGAGGTGGCCAAACCACATGGCGACGCGGCCAAGGGGGCCCGCGCCGCCCGTGGTGTGGGCCCCTCGTCGGCCCCCGACTCGCCCTTCCGCCTACTTAAAGCCTCCGTCGCGAAACCCCTGATGCGAAAAACCACGATACGGAAAACCTTACTGAGACGCCGCCGCCGCCGATCCCATCTCGGGGGATTCTGGAGATCTCCTCCGGCACCCTGCCGGAGAGGGGATTCATCTCCCGGAGGACTCTACACCGCCATGGTCGCCTCTGGAGTGATGAGTGAGTAGTTCACCCCTGGACTATGGGTCCATAGCAGTAGCTAGATGGTTGTCTTCTCCTCATTGTGCTTCATTGTTGGATCTTGTGAGCTGCCTAACATGATCAAGATCATCTATCTGTAATACTCTATGTTGTGTTTGTCGGGATCCGATGGATAGAGAATACCATGTTATGTTAATTATCAAGTTATTACATATGTGTTGTTTATGATCTTGCATGCTCTCCGTTACTAGTAGATGCTCTGGCCAAGTTTTTGCTTTTAACTCCAAGAGGGAATATTTATGCTCGATAGTGGGTTCATGCCTGCATTGACACCTGGACGATGGACGTAAAGTTCTAAGGTTGTGTTGTGCTCGTTGCCACTAGGGATAAAACATTGGCGCTATGTCCGAGGATGTAGTTGTTGATTACATTACGCACCATACTTAATGCAATTGTCTGTTGCTTTGCAACTTAATACTCGGAAGGGGTTCGGACGATAACCTGAAGGTGGACTTTTAGGCATAGATGCAGCTTGGATGGCGGTCTATGTACTTTGTCGTAATGCCCAATTAAATCTCACTGTACTTATCATGCCATGTATGTGCATTGTTATGCCCTCTCTATTTGTCAATTGCCCGACTGTAATTTGTTCACCCAACATGCTTTTATCTTATGGGAGAGACACCTCTAGTGAACTGTGGACCCCGGTCCATTCTTTAATACTCGAAATACAAATCTGCTGCAATACTTGTTTTTACTTGTTTTATCTCGCAAACAATCATCTTCCACACAATACGGTTAATCCTTTGTTACAGCAAGCCGGTGAGATTGACAACCTCACCGTTTCGTTGGGGCAAAGTACTTTGGTTGTGTTGTGCGGGTTCCACGTTGGCGCCGGAATCTCCGGTGTTGCGCCGCACTACATCCCGCTGCCATCAACCTTCAACGTGCTTCTTGGCTCCTCCTGGTTCGATAAACCTTGGTTTCTTTCCGAGGAAAACTTGCTGCTGTGCGCATCATACCTTCCTCTTGGGGTTGCCCAACGAACGTGTGAAATACACGCCATCAAGCTCTTTTCTGGCGCCGTTGCCGGGGAGATCAAGACACGCTGCAAGGGGAGTCTCCACTTCTCAATCTCTTTACTTTGTTTTTGTCTTGCTTTATTTTATTTACTACTTTGTTTGCTGCATTATATCAAAAACACAAAAAAATTAGTTGCTAGCTTTACTTTATTTACTGTCTTGTTTGCTATATCAAAAACACACAAAAAAATTAGTTTACTTGCATTTAGTTTACTTTTGTTATCATGTCTAGCTCTGTACCTGCTACTTCTTCACCTGAGGAATTAGTCTTTACTTTTAAACAAGGGGATGAGGAAAGTTTTAAGGATGCTTGGTCTAGAATTTTTACTTCTTATCGTAAAACTGAACCTCAAATGACTCTAAGTTTGCTCCTTAGTAATTTTTATTTTGGTCTTATGATTCGCTATAGATATACCTTGGATGCTCTAGTGGGAGGAGATTTCCTCCATTGTAATGGGGATCAAGCTTTTAATGCCATAAAGAAGTTGGTTGCATCACATGATTCATCTAATAATTTTGATTCAGCCCTTATTAGCATTCATAATAGATTAAATACTCTTGAGACAAGTGCATCTCGCTTAAATGAAAATTATGGATACATTCGTAACCGTCTTGATCAAGTTTTAGTGAACTCTGAACCTTCATTGTGGAAACCTACTATTAAAATTGTCATAGGTAATCAAACTCTTCGTGCTAATTGTGATATTATGACTGAATTTTTCCTAATGCCTAAGGGGATTCATAAATCTTTGAAACTTTGGGAATTCACTGAAGTGGGAGAAGGAATAACTCTTATTGATAACTCTGTTATAATTCCTAAAGGGATAGCTGCGGGTGTGCATACAACCATTCTTGGGATAACAATATCCGTTGATTACCTTGTCATTGAATGCGCAGGAACAGGACAAATCACACTCGGAAGATCCCTGCTGAAATTATTGGGAGCAGTCATAGACGTGAGAGAAGGCACCATAAAATTCACCTCTACACCCGGGGGTAGTCATATATTCCCTAAGCCAAAGAGTAAGGATAAGAAAGGTAAGGGTAAAGCCCAAGGTAATGTCAATGCTTCATCTCTCGATAACACTTGAGTTACACTTTTTGCGCCTAGCTGAAAGGCGTTAAAGAAAAGCGCTTATGGGAGACAACCCATGTTTTTACTACAGTATTTTTGTTTTATATTTGTGTCTTGGAAGTTGTTTACTACTGTAGCAACCTCTCCTTATCTTAGTTTTATGTTTTGTTGTGCCAAGTAAAGTCTTTGATAGTAAAGTAAGTACTAGATTTGGATTACTGCGCAGTTCCAGATTTCTTTGCTGTCACGAATCTGGGTCTACCTCCCTGTAGGTAGCTCAGAAAATTAAGCCAATTTACGTGCATGATCCTCAGATATGTACTCAACTTTCATTCAATTTGAGCATTTTCATTTGAGCAAGTCTGGTGGCCTAATAAAATCCATCTTTACGGACTGTTCTGTTTTGACAGATTCTGCCTTTTATTTCGCATTGCCTCTTTTGCTATGTTCGATGAATTTCTTTGATCCATTAATGTCCAGTAGCTTTATGCAATGTCCAGAAGTGTTAAGAATGATTGTGTCACCTCTGAACATGTGAATTTTTATTATGCACTAACCCTCTAATGAGTTGTTTCGAGTTTGGTGTGGAGGAAGTTTTCAAGGATCAAGAGAGGAGTATGATGCAATATGATCAAGGAGAGTGAAAGCTCTAAGCTTGGGGATGCCCCGGTGGTTCACCCCTGCATATTCTAAGAAGACTCAAGCGTCTAAGCTTGGGGATGCCCAAGGCATCCCCTTCTTCATCGACAACATTATCAGGTTCCTCCCCTGAAACTATATTTTTATTCCGTCACATCTTATGTACTTTGCTTGGAGCATCAGTTTGTTTTTTTTTTGTTTTGTTTGAATAAAATGGATCCTAGCATTCACTTTATGGGAGAGAGACACGCTCCGCTGTAGCATATGGACAAATATGTCCTTAGGCTCTATTCATAGTATTCATGGCGAAGTTTCTTCTTCGTTAAATTGTTATATGGTTGGAATTGGAAAATGCTACATGTAGTAACTCTAAAATGTCTTGGATAATTTGATACTTGGCAATTGTTGTGCTCATGTTTAAGCTCTTGCATCATATACTTTGCACCCATTAATGAAGAAACACTTAGAGCTTGCTAATTTGGTTTGCATATTTGGTTTCTCTAGAGTCTAGATAACATCTAGTATTGAGTTTTGAACAACAAGGAAGACGGTATGGAGTCTTATAATGTTTACAATATGTCTTTTATGTGAGTTTTGCTGTACCGTTCATCCTTGTGTTTGTTTCAAATAACCTTGCTAGCCTAAACCTTGTATCGAGAGGGAATACTTCTCATGCATCCAAAATACTTGAGCCAACCACTATGCCATTTGTGTCCACCATACCTACCTACTACATGGTATTTATCCGCCATTCCAAAGTAAATTGCTTGAGTGCTACCTTTAAAATTCCATCATTCACCTTTGCAATATATAGCTCATGGGACAAATAGCTTAAAAAACTATTGTGGTATTGAATATGTACTTATGCACTTTATCTCTTATTAAGTTGCTTGTTGTGCGATAACCATGCTTCGGGGACGCCATCAACTATTCTTTGTTGAATATCATGTGAGTTGCTATGCATGTCCGTCTTGTCTGAAGTAAGAGAGATCTACCACCTTAATGGTTGGAGCATGCATATTGTTAGAGAAGAGCATTGGGCCGCTAACTGAAGCCATGATTCATGGTGGAAGTTTCAGTTTTGGACACATATCCTCAATCTCATATGAGAATAATAATTGTTGCCACATGCTTATGCATTAAAGAGGAGTCCATTATCTGTTGTCCATGTTGTCCCGGTATGGATGTCTTAGTTGAGAATAATCAAAAGCGAGAAATCCAAAATGCGAGCTTTCTCCTTAGACCTTTGTACAGGCGGCATGGAGGTTCCCCATTGTGACACTTGGTTAAAACATGTGCATTGCAAAGATCCGGTAGTCCAAGCTAATTAGGACAAGGTGCGGGCACTATTAGTATACTATGCATGAGACTTGCAACTTGTAAGATATAATGTACATAACTCATATGCTTTATTACTACCGTTGACAAAAATTGTTTCATGTTTTCAAAATAAAAGCTCTAGCACAAATATAGCAATCGATGCTTTTCTCTTTGAAGGACCATTCTTTTACTTTTATGTTGAGTCAGTTCACCTATCTCTCTCCACCTCAAGAAGCTAACACTTGTGTGAACTGTGCATTGATTCCTACATACTTGCATATTGTACTTGTTATATTACTCTATGTTGACAATTATCCATGAGATATACATGTTACAAGTTGAAAGCAACCGCTGAAACTTAATCTTCCTTCGTGTTGCTTCAATACCTTTACTTTGATTTATTGCTTTATGAGTTAACTCTTATGCAAGACTTATTGATGCTTGTCTTGAAGTACTATTCATGAAAAGTCTTTGCTTTATGATTCACTTGTTTACTCATGTCATTACCATTGTTTTTTATCGCTGCATCCACTACATATGTTTACAAATAGTATGATCAAGGTTATGATGGCATGTCACTTCAGAAATTATCTTTGTTATCGTTTTACCCGCTCAGGACGAGCGTAACTAAGCTTGGGGATGCTTGATACGTCTCCGACGTATCGATAATTTCTTATGTTCTATGCCATATTATTGATGATACCTACATGTTTTATGCACACTTTATGTCATATTCGTGCATTTTCTGGAACTAACCTATTAACAAGATGCCGAAGTGCCGCTCTCGTTTTCTCGCTGTTTTTGGTTTCGTAAATCCTAGTAACGAAATATTCTCGGAATTGGACGAAACGAAGACCCAGGGGCCTGTTTCGCCACGAACCTTCCAGAAGACCGAAGAGCATACGAAGTGGGGCCACGAGGTGGCCAAACCACGTGGCGGCGCGGCCAAGGGGGGGCCCGCGCCGCCCTGTGGTGTGGGCCCCTCGTCAGCCCCCCGACTCTGCCCTTCCGCCTACTTAAAGCCTCCGTCGCGAAACCCCGGATGCGAAAAACCACGATACGGAAAACCTTATCGAGACGCCGCCGCCGCCGATCCCATCTCGGGGGATTCTCGGAGATCTCCTCCGGCACCCTCGCCGGAGAGGGGATTCATCTCCCGGAGGACTCTACACCGCCATGGTCGCCTCCGGAGTGATGAGTGAGTAGTTCACCCCTGGACTATGGGTCCATAGCAGTAGCTAGATGGTTGTCTTCTCCTCATTGTGCTTCATTGTTGGATCTTGTGAGCTGCCTAACATGATCAAGATCATCTATCCGTAATACTCTATGTTGTGTTTGTCGGGATCCGATGGATAGAGAATACCATGTTATGTTAATTATCAAGTTATTACATATGTGTTGTTTATGATCTTGCATGCTCTCCGTTACTAGTAGAGGCTCTGGCCAAGTTTTTGCTTTTAACTCCAAGAGGGAGTATTTATGCTCGATAGTGGGTTCATGCCTGCATTGACACCTGGGACAGTGACAGAAAGTTCTAAGGTTGTGCTGTGCTGTTGCCACTAGGGATAAAACATTGGCGCTATGTCCGAGGATGTAGTTGTTGATTACATTACGCACCATACTTAATGCAATTGTCTGTTGCTTTGCAACTTAATACTGGAAGGGGTTCTGGACGATAACCTGAAGGTGGACTTTTTAGGCATAGATGCAGTTGGGTGGCGGTCTATGTACTTTGTCGTAATACCCAATTAAATCTCACTATACTTATCATGCCATGTATGTGCATTGTTATGCCCTCTCTATTTGTCAATTGCCCGACTGTAATTTGTTCACCCAACATGCTTTTATCTTATGGGAGAGACACCTCTAGTGAACCGTGGACCCCGGTCCATTCTTTAATACTCGAAATACAAATCTGCTGCAATACTTGTTTTTACTCGTTTTCTCTGCAAACAATCATCTTCCACACAATACGGTTAATCCTTTGTTACAGCAAGCCGGTGAGATTGACAACCTCACCGTTTCGTTGGGGCAAAGTACTTTGGTTGTGTTGTGCAGGTTCCACGTTGGCGTCGGAATCTCCGGTGTTGCGCCGCACTACATCCCGCCGCCATCAACCTTCAACGTGCTTCTTGGCTCCTCCTGGTTCGATAAACCTTGGTTTCTTTCTGAGGGAAAACTTGCTGCTGTGCGCATCATACCTTCCTCTTGGGGTTGCCCAACGAACGTGTGAAATACACGCCATCACGCGCAGACAACGACCACGACGATGGCGGACCGACGTGGGATCCGGAGGCCTAGTCGCCGGACATTAGCGAGGACGAGGTCATTGCCATGGCACCGGTCAATAGCGAGCTCAACGAGCTCGCTATGTGGGACGGGCTCGCAATCCAGCTTCGCGAGTCGGCGCTCTCGTAGGCAAGGCCAGCGACTCCTCCGGCCACGCCGACACGTTCCAACGATCGCGCGACGGCTGCTGCTCCTTCAACGGCCTAGGATCCGTGGTCACCTTCACCACAGCCTCCCGCGCCGCCGACAGCCTGGCCGTAGTTGCCGCAGCCTGTCATTCCTCCTTCACCACCGGCGTACCAGCTTCCATGGCCGACGCCGGAGTTCATCGACCTCATCACCGACGATGAGCAATAACCAATAGCTAGGTTTTAGCAGGCCTTTTTTGGCTTTTTTAAGTCTTTTATTTTTTTATTAATATAAATTATGACTTTATCAAAGGGAAAAAAATGCATCGTGCCGCTGGAGGCACTCCTGATGCAAATAAACCTGCGATCAATTTCGACTATTTAGACCAACGCAAACGAACGTGACTGTTTTAGCGTCCAGAATGCGTCGCCCTTATGTAGCAGTGGAAACAAGAACTTGTATATCTAAAAAAAAGTAGAAAGAAGAACCAAACCAGCAAACCTAGTGCTTGTCAGTTGGTGATTTTAACCAAAAAAAAAGGCAGTTGCTCGATAAAATAACCTGGCGTAGTGGCGTTGGAACAACACAAAACCGAGTGCCGTACTGGTTTGATCTTTCGTGTTATACTTACATGATTAGATCATCTCCAGTCGCGTCGGATTGAGCGTTTGAGGACGTGTTTCGTTCGTGCCGTATTTGGGGGACGTCGCTTCCCAGTCGCGTCCCCCAAACAAAATTTCGGAAATTTTAAACTTAGCGAGATTCGATTAGATTCGTCCAAACTTACATAGATTCGAATGAAATTTGACTAAATTTAAACCAAATCTAATTTAGAAGTACTTGCGGCGGCCGGAGGCGTCGTAGTACTGCTGGAAGTTGTACATGTCGTCGGTGACGACCTCCTGCTTGACGCGCTCGTCGACGGGCTCGTCGACGGGCTCGTCCTTCACCAAGCCGCTTGGTCATGCCTCGCCGTCGTCGGTGAGGTCCACGAGTGGCTTGCCGAAGTCGCGGATGGACATGGCGATCGCCATGTCGAGGTCGCCCCTCCAGGCGTCCTTGTCGTTCATGGACGCCAAGCATGCCGCCCGCAGCCCTGGGCAGTCCTCGGGGTCGCCGCCGCCGGCGATGAGCCGCCGCTGCCGCTCGTACTCCGCCGCCGCGCCGCTCGCGCCGCTTCCTCCGGCTCCTCCTTCACCTCCGGCTTCGGGATGAGGAGGGCACCGCCGCGCCTCTCTTGCTGCCGCCGGCTGCCGCTGCCGCCACGCCTCGTGTTGACGGGCATCGCCGGCTCCTCCTTCACCTCGCGTTTGGGGACGCTGTAGGGCACCGAGCGGTACGACGAGGACGGCGTCGATCGGGCCGGTCCTGAGGAAGAAGAGTTCGAGGAGGACGAGTACGTCGTCCTCCTCGGCTGCCATTGCGGTGGTCCTCCTCGAGGAGACGGTGGCGGTGACGATGGCATCTCCAACCTTGGAGCGCCGTTGCGGATGACGTTCTCGAGGGTGCGCCCCGGAACGCCCCAGAACAGGGCGCGACCGTCCTTGTTCCAGCTGTTGGGCCCGCCGACGAGCCCGTGGGTGTTGTACATCTCGACGTCGTACTTCGCCTTGAAGTACGTCTTCCACCAGTCGTCGTTGTTATTGGCCGCCCACGTCGGATCCAACCGCTCCTCGGCGGTGAGTTTAGCCCGCCGGGCCTTGATGTCGTCCTTCCATTGCTCCGTGCCCGGCTTCGGCGGCGGCGGGACGTCAATGCCGTTCACGGCCATCTTCCAGCCGCCACCGCTTGGCAGCCGCATGTCCGGCGGGACTGGATATTGGGCGTGGTACAACGCCCACGCCTCCGGCACGGTTAGGCTGCCGCGGCCGAAGCCGTTCGCCGCGGCGATCTTGCGGGAGGACGAGCTCGACATTTTTGGAACGGCGAGGAGAAGATCTATGAGGGGGGAGGCGGCGGCGACGAGAAGGTTTGGGAGCGGTGAGAAATTGGGACGAAGGCGTCTTAAAACAGCGGCGGCAGCGGGTGGTTGCGCGTAATAACGCCGGCGCGGACGGCCACGCGGCCATGCACGACGAGACGCGTCTCTACGTCACCTGGGAAAACAGGGACGCCATTAACGTCGCTTGACCAATGGTAATCGACGGAGTTTTAGCCTTCCGAGCCGCTGACACGTCGGGCCCGTGTCGCTTCGCCGCGCTTTTCGTTGTGTCCGGCATGCCCGGAGCGTCCCCCTGTGGGACGGGGACGAGCTCGGGGCGCCGGACACCGTATCGGGGCGCGCCGGACAAAATTGGGCTTTGGGGGACGCGACTGGAGATACTCTTATACCCAAGTACGGTACTCAGTAATGTTTGCAACACAGCGAGTGTAGAAATAAGGTAAAATAGCATAAGAACAAATACTAATAATGCTCCTATTTACGGTGAAGTTGTCACTTGTCAAATGGCGCGTTAATCTTTAAACGAGACACAACTGCAGGTTCGGGCTCTGTTTCTGAAGCATACTACTTCTTACTCCCCGCTCAATGGCCTGTGAGCCAAAACAGAGAACACATCGAAGGAAACTGGAACCAAAATAGCTAGCGGCACATCCTAGCTACGAGCCTGTGTGTCCAAGGATTGTATAACAACCATCCAAGGCAGCAATGCATCTCCTGGCAGCAATGAATTTGATCGTGTGCAGCAGCAGAAAAGAATAATCAACAGTGGACAAAAGCAAACAGCTAAAAAGGTGAAATGATCTAGTATTTCCCCACCCATGGCTAGGTTTAGCCAGCACTACTCCAATACTAAATCAGGTAAGCAACTTGAGATTAGAAGGTAGACATGTTATAAGATAGATTATCATGAGAAATTTCACTGCCACAGTTTACTCAAAACCTGAAACGAAATGTTTTTGGTGTGTCTCTTCAGATTATAATAGGACAATCCAGTGCCCAAGATGTAGAAAACGAATACTGGCTGTTTAGTTTATAGTGTCAGTTGGCTCTACAGTTATGGTAGCTATCTTACGGTATTTGGGACTAACTTAGCACTAAAAAAGGTCTTCTACTTCAGGTGCAAGCCCAACAATGTCAACATCTGATACTCCAAAAGAATTCTGTCTACAAAAATAAATAAATCAAGATTGAACTATCAAAACAGCATATCCATGATAGCATGTCTTATCATGAGAAAATACCTTGCATTCACATCACTTCATCATTGAGAGGGGAAAACAAGGCTTCCAAGCAATATTGTTGAGAATAATGGAATTGAAGCATCAGCAAATGGAGACCCACGTACATAATGCCAGTACTATAGTTCTCCAAATGTCAAAAAGAAATAGGGAAGATTAAATAGCAAGTTGCAAAACAAATCAATTATTGACATACAGAGAAATAAGCAGAAATCAGACTCTAGATATCAAAGACAACGATGGTACAACAAAGCGATCATAGTATCCATGGTTAATCACTAGGCTGATGAAACTGAATGACATACTTATATATACAAGGACACAAACATAAGACCCGTTACTAAATAAAGTGCAATAGCCAATAGCTAGCTCCGTAGAGTCAGGTACATTAGTGCACTCATGCACCATGAGCAACAGTTACAAGTTCATATAGGTTTCCTCGGACCATCTACCAATGACTCCGTGAACAAGGGAACATATGGAATGAAGGGATTCTTCTTTGTATCACAATAATATTCATGACCATCCTGTCCAAGTTGACGTAGAGCGCATCGCTTCTTGCAATCCATCTCATATGAGATAAGTGTGTTATTGTACCCACAAACTATGAAAATCATATTGCGCTCCGGGTGGAATGAGATAACATTGTAATCAGGGTACCCTGGATAAATGTCTCTGAACAGTTGCAAGTGGCTAACAGTGTGCTTCAAGGTCCATTTTCCACTACTGTAATCCTCAAGAACCCAGACTAATAAGTTGGAACTATCAGATTCAGAACTTTCTTGGGAAATGATATCATAAGATTCAGAATCAGTACTGCATGTAAAATGTAGCTGTCCCTGTGATAGAAAGACATCGTTGACAGGACACTCATAGCAGTATGGTGGCGAAGGAGTCCCAATGAACCGCAAAAGTTTACCTTTGACATCAAAGGTGACTACCATATCATCGTATGCAGCCAAATGCATGATCCCATTTAAAAAAGCACCTTTTGAATGAGCGGGTATCGCAAAGTCATTATACTTCTTAACCATTTTATGTGTCCAAACTCCAGCTTTGGACGAGTAAGTCGCCACCGCTTCAATACGTCCACCGTAATTGCTTAGCTCAGACTCATCAATACCCCATACCTCCTCACGAATGAACTCGAACACATGGAAATGTGCGGAGACAGCGGAGTCGAACCCGAGGCGAGTGACGTCCACCTTGCTGGACCATTCTGTGGCAGGCACAACCACCCATTTCATGGTGGCCGGATTGCACACCACATAATCTACTGTCTCGGGATATGTGTCCTTCCAACAGCGGCAGAGGAGGAGCCCGTTGCAGCAGTCCATGATGTCAAGCCTCTCGCATTTTGGCAGGAATGATAGTGAGGGATCAATAAGACGGTAACCTTTCCCTGTGACGTTGATGAAATAGCGAGCCTTCTCTGGAAAGCGGTCCTCGTTGCAGTCTTCATAAAAGAAGCCGGCGATGGACTGGGGCATCTTCTTGCGGTGGTCGGGGTGGGAGAAGAGGTCGCGCCAGCGCGTGGAGACGCACTTGCAGCAGCGGGAGGACTTGTAGGGCACGCGCGAGATTATGTCGGCGAGGATGTCGTCCGTGAGCTTGTCCACTGGGCTCCCCTTCACGCCCTTCTTCTTCTTCTTGGAGCCCGGCGCCATCGCCGTCCGTGGAGACGATAACGTCGAGGAGCGGCCAATCTGCGCACATCAGGGGACAGAGAGGTTAGAGATCCATCCCGGAGGTGAGGGGAGCGTGATGGAAGAGAGGATCTACCAGGAGCGTGGTGGGCGAACGGCGAAGCCGGGAGCGGCGGCTGCCAGCAAGCGAGCCAGGGTTTGGCGTGTGCGGAGGCAGCTGCGAGATGCGGCGGAAGTGAAGAGGACTGGGCCGGTCGTGCTAGTATTATCTTTTTTCTTTTTGTCGGAATGGGCCGTGTGAGTTAAAACCCATGTTGTTAAAAAAAGAGTTAAAACCCACAACTGACGTCCTCTCTCAGTCTTTGCTTGTGCTGAAAAGCAAATATAGAAGTTGCCCTAAAAAAAGCAAATATAGAAGTAACATTGCTATGTAAATAAAGGAAAAGGATCCAATTTCTCTGGAGGGTGTGTCTTTCGCAACCTCCCGGTGCGGATTCGTACGATGCCCCATACCACACGATCCTCCGCTGCGGATTCGTACGATGCCCCATACCACACGATCCTCCGCTCGCCACGCGTTTCATGGGCCCCACATCACCACACACACACTATCTCTCTCTTATCTTCTTTCTCCGTAGTTTTCCCTAATTTTTCTGCGACAAGATCCCGACAAACGCCATGTCCTGCGGCTAGCGCTCCACGTCTCCGCCTCCACGCGATTTAACGCCGCCTCCACCTCCCGCCAACATGAATGACACCTTCCCTTCCACCGCCAACACTTCTCTCCTTCTCTCCACATCTCTCTCTCTCTCCCTTGGGAGGTGGTTCCATGGCGGTCGGTGTTGCTAGATCAAGGGAGGAGGCGCCACGGCGGTGCTACAAGGTCGGGCCACCGGTGCTACTACAAGAGGCCGACGATGCTTCGAGTGGCGATCGTAGCTACCGCAAGGGGAGGTAGAAGAGCTGCGAACTACGAGCTCGGGCAGTGGTGGCGAAGCTGCATATGTTGTGTGGAGGTGTTGCGAGTGGTTGTCTGTCGAGTTGCATATGTTGTGTGGTGGAGCTGCAATCCCCCGTCACCGCAGCTACAAAGGATGGAAGCTAGAGCTGCAAATCCCCACCGCCACTACTGCAAAAGCTAGCTTCTAGAGCTGCAAAGGCTGGCCACGGAGCTGCAAAGTCGGTGGTGCGGCCAGCCAGGACGGTGGTGCTGCCATAGGCGGGTGATGGTGCCTCCATCGGTTGGAGGTGGTGCTTCCAATTATCGGATTCGACGCGTTGCTAGCGAGGTCCCTCACCGGACTTTTTCTTTGTGTCTCAGTGATGCTACCACAGGTGGGCGTTGCTGCTTCCATTGGTGGGAGACGGTGCTGCAAGGAGGTGGTGTTGGTGCTGCCAACTGGGAGTCAGATGTCAGTGGTGTTGCCGGGAAGGTCGCTCACCGAACTTCTTCGGACGGCGGTGCAGTTTGCCTGGCTTCTTCAAGCAGCGGTGTGGTAGTGTGGGGGATTTTGTTCTCGTTCTGTGTGAGGAGGAGAGGTGCACACAGGTGGTAGTCAAGAGGGACGGTGTCGATTGTTAAAGCCGAAGGTTCGGGAGGAGTTATCTTCCGAAGGATTATCAACGCTCCCCTAAAACAAAACAACTCGATTTCTACAAAATGCAAGTAGACTATTTGACTTGTCCGAGCGCAACCCCACAGATCATTCTCCCATTCTCCATTCTCTCATCGGTCCATTGTCACGGTGAGAGTGATACTAGTCCAAAAATTGTGGGAATCATCTTCGTACTGGTATAATTTTGAGAGGGCACAACGAAGATTGACACTTGTAACAGCTGACGTCGTTTTACTTTAATGAAGGCCTACCATTGTGCGGATGAAACTCTGCATTGCTGAACCACGTCCCTGTGCTCCTCACCCTAAAGCCAGAGCCAGGTGAGGCAGAACAGGAACTGTGCCCAACATTGGAGGGGTAGTGTCTATCAATATACAACAACATAAGATAAGGCGGTAGTGAGCTCAAGGAGTGTATCCAACAAGACCGGGACAGCAGAAAGTATATCTGGATCTTGTATATAAGACACTCACTGATGTCTGGTGACAGGCACATTCCATTGGGTGAAAAAGCCCAGTTAGCTTCAAGCCACTGAGTTCTAGCTTCAATGCAATATAGCTTTTCCATGAGGATCTAGACTTCCTGGCTAGAGATTAAGAATAACCACCCATGATATTGGATAAAAATATCTTCCTTAGATGAAGTTATGGCCTAGCAGTCTGCATCACTGCACACACAGTACCCAACAGTAGATTAAAAAAATAAACCAACAGTGGAAAAAAAAGGCAAACAGTCGAATGGTGAAATGATCAGACATTACATTCCTATCCGGGAGTTAACTTCTACCTTGTATTATTAGTTGGTCAGAAATATTCAGATAAAAAGAGCAGTTAAGCAATACAATGTCCTTTCGAAAAAAAAGCAATACAATTTCGATATTTTCCTTAGGGACACCTGGTAGTTAATTCTACCTTGTATTATTCACTGCATAAATATCAATTTTAGTTGTTTCAGCGGTCCAGGTGACCCACCCCTCGAGCACAAAAGACCAGTCTTAAAAGGAAATTCTTGGAAATAAGGCAGGCACCATGCAAAGATCATCATATGCAGAGTAGAAAATTGCTAAGAAATAAATTGTCGCAGCTTGCTCAAACCAGATTAAAGAAATATGATTGGATAATCCAATGACAGAATTGTTGATTGGTGTCACCCAACAGACACAAGAATAAATCAACAGCAGTCAGCTGAATGGTGAAATGATCAAACATTACTTTCCTGCTTGCCTAGTCAGTAGTCAGCACTGTTCCAATAAAAGAGCAGGTACAAGTTGGAAATCTTTATAGGGACAACTTAAAATCAACTTATTACAATCATTATACCGATCCCAAAAGACAGGCCAGTCAAAATATGAAATTCATGAAAATTGAGCAGGCACCATACAAAGAACTAGTATATGTAAAACAAACAGAAAGAGAAAGCATGTGCAATCAAAAGTTTCATAATTCAGGTGGAACCAAACCCATCATTCACTACATATGTGTTGCAACAAATGAATTGTCCAATTAAATAAAAATAGCTAGCAAGAAATGACATAAATCCAATTCCAACTCCAAAAAGTGTATCCTGACCATCTGCTATGGAACTCCAGGAAAAAACACCTTACACACAAATCATTTCATTATTAACTGGAGATCAAAAATAGGATCCTGACATTCAGTATCATGACAAAGCAAAAGGAGATCCAAATAAAAAACTTGCAACATATACAAAATTGAGAAAATATGCATCAACAGAATTCAGAAGTTAAATTTTAACGAACAAAACAATCGTAATATACATGATTGAAGTACTAGGGTGTTACACGACTGCGCGGACTGCTAACAGCCATGAATATATACAAGTACACGGACGCAAGCAGAATTTCTAAGTTGACTGAACAGTTAACCAGATGAAGCCAGGTCCAGGCATGACTGCACTCAAGCACCGTTTTTAACCATCACAACTTAAGAAAGATCTACCCAACTCACTTTTGCTCCTACTCAAGACGTAACTCCAATAATATAATATCATTAGAAAGATGGACAAATGCGAAGCTACACTACGCACGTAAGAGATTTATTACCCATCTGCCAATGCCTCCGAGAACAAGGGAACATATGGAAGATAAGGAGTCTTGCCCCACTGAATTTGACAATCCCGTCCAAGTTGGCATATAAAACACAGCTTTCTGCGATCCAGGTCATACGACATTAGTGTGTTGTCGTGCCCACAAACTATGAAAATCACGTTGCGTTCCGGGTGGAATGAGATGAAACTGAAATGATCTGCGAATGACGAATACGGTGCTCGAAACAGCTCCAGGAGGCTGACATTGTGCTTCAAAGTCCATTTTTCAACATTGTAGTCCTCAAGAGCCCAGACTAATAGTTCAGAACCAGCATAAATATTTGTGAGATACAACTGTCCCTGTGATACAAAAATAGCATCGTCGCGAGCATCATCATAGTATGGTGGCACACGGATATCAATGAACCGCCATTCATTTCCTTCCACGTTAACAGCTGCTATAAACTTATAAGAGGTAGCCGAATGCAGGACCCCGTTTACAAAAACGCCTTTTGAATCCTTGGGTATTGCAAATGCAAAGCTGTCCAGGCTTTGATGCTTCCAAACTCCAACAACAGACGAGTATATCGCTAGTGTTTCAATGCGTCCGTCACAAGGGGTTAGCTCAGATTCATCTATACCCCAGGCCTTCTCATCAATGAACTCAAACACATGGAAGTGAGAGGAGACCGTTGGGTCGAATCCGAGGCGAGCGACCTTTACCTTGCTGGACCAATCGGTGGCAGACACGACGACCCATTTCTGCGTGGCCGGGTTGCACACCACGTAATCCAATGTCTTGCGATCAGCTGTCTTCCAACAGCGGCAGAGGAGAAGTCCATTACAGCAGTCCAAGATGTCAAGGCTATCGTACTGGGGCAGGAATGATAGTGATGGGTCGACCAGAGGGCCGCCTTCCCCAGAGATTTTGGTGAAATATCGAGCTGTCTTGGGGAACTGGTTGTTGTTGCAGCGATCGTGGAAGAAGCCGGCGAGGGGCTGGGGCAGCTTCTTGCGGTGGTCGGGGTGGGAGAAGAAATCGCGCCAGCGCGTAGAGACGCACTTGCAGCAGCAGGTGGACTTGTAGGGCAAGCGCGAGATGATATCCACGAGGATGTCGTCGGTGAGCTTGGACATCAGGTCGCCACTCATCAATTTCCCCTCCATGGGGTCCTGCGCCATCGCCGTCTGTTGGTGGAGACGAGGGCGCCGAATCTGCAGATCGGGGAGGATTAGAAATTCGTCGTGGGTAGAGCGTGTGGGGAGAGAACAAGTGCTTATTGCGCGAGCTGGGAAGCGAGGAATGGCGAGAGCGACGGTTTGGGTTCGTGTGCGCACCTGTGCGAATTGCGGAAGTGGGGATTTTTTTAGGCGACTCACTGCACAAGTGGGAGGTGGAAGACGAACGATGGGAGAAGGCAGGTATCTGGTCAGTATTTCGCGGGAATGGCCGTCAGACTAAAAATGCGTTACATAGCAGTGGAAATGTAGAACCAGACGTCCAGACCTACGACTCCACGGTAAGCTAACAGTGTCGGTGAAAGAAAAATAAGTGCTGTTCCCTGAACAAAAAGTAGCGTGCCAACATAGCTAGCAGCACATCCTAACTAGTACAATCCTGGATTTAAGAGCAGTCCACTCGTCGTCCCCCGTATGGATTCCGGCGTTTTAGGCCCATATGGGTCGTCCTCCGCCTTGACGATGGACGCCACCGCTAAAGTACAGAGCGACGGCATCCACTCCCGCTTGACGTGTTGGAGCTAGCGCGGCGGAGAAGGGTTGCGCCATTCGCAGATAACGACGCCGCCGCTACCATGGCGGCGCCAGCGAGGAGCCGCCTCCTCCTGCTCGTCCTTCACCGTTGCCAAGAAACGTGGTGATGGCGGTGCGCTACAGCGAGTACCTCGCCGGGGAAGACGACGGCGTCTGACGCCGCGCTGTCCACCTCCCCTGGCCTCCCGAGGGCGCCAACCTGCACTCGCTCGTGGCGGCATTTGCAGCGGGGTCGTTCCCCTCGGCGATGTAGGTAAGGACCCACACGAGGGTCCTCCTGGGCGAGCTCCACCACCGCTGCCATCCCCTGGAGTTGTTGTTCGCCGCTGGATCGCTGTTGCCGTCATAGGCGGCGATGCGATCCTCGCACTAGCGCTGGAAGAACACCGACCACCCGTGGTGGTTGTCGGGGGGCCATCGCGAGTCGTTGCGCTCCTCCGGCGACAACTCGCCCCAGTAATGGTTGTAGATGGCAACCTGGCGCGCCACCCTCATCAGCACCGGCAGGCCGCCCGCGCTGAGCGCCCATCCCGACGGACAACGCATGTCCGGCGGGACAGGGTACCCTGCCGTCCACAATGCGCGCGCCTAGGCGACGAGAAGCCAATGGCGGCCGAAGCTGTTGGCAATGTCACCTTCTTCTTCGTGGTGGTCCATGGCGAGGGCGTTGGTGCTGGAGAAGATGGAGGAGGGCGACGGTTTTGGAGAAGATGGAGGAGGGCGTTGGCTAGAATGTGCGTCGAGGAAGTGGTGTGGGGGGTTTAAATGGCATCGAGGAGGCGTTGGCGAGCATTAACGCCAACGCTGAAGACGAGTAGGCGCTAATGACGAGCAGCATTAACGCCGACACTGAAGACGAGCAGGCGCCGATGAAGGCGAGCAATCTTTGACGGGCGCGGAAGGCGAGGAGGAAGACGACTCCACCGACGAGCTAGGTCCACAGCCAGGAGACATTTTCTGCGCCTTCTTCTCGCTTCGTTTCCGCCAACACGCAGCACCCCCGCTAGCCTCCGTTTCTACTAGGTTCAGCCTGGGGCGCTGGATGGAGAGTTTGGCCGCGCCGGCTGAAAAACTAATTTGGGGACCGTGGCTAGGCACGATTTTTGGCGTCGGCACTCCACAAAGGCCTATTTAGTGGAGATGAAGTATACATCATATATCGGAGTGCAGAGTGCAGAAGTTAGTTCAAGGAATGTATTCCCACCGTCACACGGAGTAGATATATCCAAATTTTAACAAATCTCATTTATGGGACAGAGTACAACAACTATCCAAGGCAGCAATGAGCAGGCTATGCTATTCCATCAAGGCAAAGTAATGGCAACTGCGCACATTGATCGTATGGAGCAGCAGACGTGTATAGTCGACAGCCAACGAAAGCAACAGCTAACAAGTTCAAGCATTTTCTCGATGCATAGCTAGTTTAGCAATAACTACCCCAATATGAAATCAGGTAAGCGGCTTGGGATTTACCATACACAGGGTAGAAGTATTTCGAGGGAGATCACAATATATGATTAATCTACTCAAAACTTGAAGCCAAATGTTTTTGGAGCGTCACTTCAGATTATAATACTAGGATAATCAGGTGATAAAGGTGAAACAAAAGAATACTCTGGTTGATGATTAACAGATTAATATAATCCCAGCTTGTTCTACAGTTGTGATAGCTATCTTGCAGTATCCAGAACCAGGTTACACTACAAATGTCACCTACTTCAGGTGGAAACCATCATCACAACAGTGTTAACATCTGTAGAACATACAGATGTTTACTTCAGCAGACTTGACCGAGGTATGCAGCAGCAAAAAATAATAATTGACATCGAAAGAAAGCGAACAGCTAAAGAGAAGGAAATTATCAAGCATTTCATAAGGCATGCCTAGGTTTAGCCAGCACTAGTCCAATATGAATCAGTAAGCAACTTGAGATTTACAATACAAGGTAGTCGGTAGACGCTGCTAGTGTTTACCCAAAAACTGAAGCTAAATATTTTGGAAGTGCCACAACAGATTATAATAGATAATGGAGCTATCTAACTGTATTTAGAACCAACTTACACTATAAAAAAAGTCCCCTACTTCAGGGGGAAGCCCAACAATGTCAACATTTGATATTCCAATACAAACCTATCTACAAAATGAAATAAATCCAGTTTGAACTACCAAAACTGTATATATCCTTAACAGCATATTGATCACAAGAAAACACCTTGCATACACATCACTTCATCATTGAGAGGGGAAAACAAAATTTTCCAAGGCATATTGTTAGCATCACAAAGCAAATGGAGATCCACATACATGCCAGGATTATAGTTCTCCAAATGCCAACAACGGCCAAGATTAACCAACAAGTTGCAATACAAATAAATTATTCACAAACACAGAAGTAAGCAGCAACCAAAGTCATGATAGCAAAGACAATGGTAAGTACAACAAAGCAATCATAGTATCCATGGTTAATGACTAGGCTGATAAAACTGCGTGAGAATGAGATACTTATATATACAAGTACAGAAACATAAGATAAGTTACAAAATAATGTGCAATAGCAAATAGCTAGCTCCATAGAGAGGGGAAAACAAAACTTTCAAAGCAACAACTATAGCTCTCCACAAAAAAAAATGGAATTCAAGCATCACAAAGCAAATGGAGACCCACATATGTGGCAGGACTATAGTTCTCCAAATGCCCAAAGGCCAACATTAACCAACAAGTTGCAACACAAATAAATTGTTCACGAGAGAAATAAGCAGAAACCAGACTCAACATATCACAATAAATTACAACAAAGTGATCATATATCCATGGTCAAGTACTGGGCTGATGAAACTGCATAGGCTACTTATACAAGGACACAAACATAAGTTCAGTTACTAATTAAGTGCCACAGCCAATAGCTAGCTCCATAGAGTCAGGTACATTACTGCACTCAAGCACCATGAGCAACTGTTACAAGTTCATAAAGGTTTCATCGTAAAGGTAGACAATTGCAAAGTTGCGCTACGCAAATAGGACTTTTTAGGGCCCATCTGCTGATGACTCCATGTACAAAGGAACATATGGAATAAAAGGAGTCTTCGCGTCAACACAAAGATGTTCAAGTTGACAATCTCGTCCAAGTTGACGTAGGAAACGACGCTTCATGCAATCTATCTCATAGGACACAAGTGTGTTTTCCTGGCCATAAACTATGAAAATCATATTGCATTCTGGGTGGAATGAGATAACATTGTAATCAAGCGCTGAATAATCTGTTCCAAACAGTTGCAAGTGGCTGACAGTGTGCTTCAAGGTCCATTTTCCAAGACTATAGTCCTCAAGAACCCAGACTGATAGGTTGGACAGATCAGATTCAGAACGAGTATTACTTGCAAAATGCAATTGTCCTTGTGATACGAAGACATCATTAACAGGAGAATCATCATAGTATGGTGGCGAATGAGGAGCACCAATGATATACAAAAGATTTCCTTCAACGTCAAATGTTACTACCATTCGATCAAATGCAGCCAAATGCATGACACAATTGAAAAAAACGCCTTTCGAACGTGTGGGTATTGCAAAATGATTGATCTCAACCGTTTGAATTTGATGCGTCCAAACTCGAGTTTTGGACGAGTAGGTCGCCACCGCTGCGATACGGCCATCCCAATCGCTTTGCTCGGACTCATCTATACCCCATGTCTCCTCATCAATGAACTCGAACACATGAAAGTGTGAGGAGACGGCGGGTTCGAACCCAAGGCGAGCCACTTCCACATTGCTGGACCAATCGGTGGCTGGCACAACCACCCATTTCTCGGTGGCGGGATTGCACACCACATAATCCAACATCTTGGGGTCAGAAAACTTCCAACAGCGGCAGAGGAGGAGGCCATTGCAGCAGTCCAAGATGTCGATGCTACTGTATTTGGGAAGGAAGGATAGTGAAGGGTCGACGAGAGGTTCACCTTCCCCAGAGACGTTGGTGAAATAGCGAGCTATCTTGGGGAAGCGGTCTCTGTTGTAGGATTCGTAGAAGAAGCCGGCGAGCGGCTGAGGCAGCTTCTTGCGGTGGTCGGGGTGGGAGAAGAGGTCGCGCCAGCGCGTGGAGACGCACTTGCAGCAGCAGGTGGACTTGTAGGGCACGCGCGAGATGATGTCGGCGAGGATGTCGTCGGTGAGCTTGTCCACCTGGCTACCCTCCACGCCCTTCTTCTTCTCCTTGGAGCCCGGCGCCATCGCCGTCCGTGGAGACGAGGAGCGGCCAATCTGCGCACGCCAGGGGTTGGAGAGGTTAGAGATCCATCCCGGAGCGTGAGGGAAGAGAGGATTTACCAAATGCGTGGTACGCGAACCGCGATTGGGGAGCGGCGGCGAGAGTGTCAGCAGCAGCCATCGCCGCCAGCGAGCGAGGGTTTGGATTTGGGCGTGCGCAGCAGCGAGATGCGGCGGACGCGGAAGTAAAGACGACGGGGGGACTATTGTTTGCCTGTTTGGGCCGTGTCAGGCAAATTTCAATTTGCTGGACTGGGCCGCTTGAGTCTGACGCGCAGCATTTCAGAAATAAAATGTGTCACGACTAGAAAAAGATTTCTCCCTCTACTAAAAAAAGATCGACTGGAAAAAGATTTCCCTTTCGGAAGGGCAGCTCGTCAGATTTGCTCCGTGGTCGACGCGACGAAGGCTTCCATTTGAAAAATCAAATCTAGAGAAAAAAAAAAGAGAGAGAAATAGAACAACTCACCACCTTTCCGTGTGTATCTCTCGTCCCCATTTAGTTTCTTTTGCGACAAGTGACGAGCACGGAGATCATTTGCTGATAGCTTCCTAGCACGAGAAGCAACCACATCGAGGTATTATTTTCAAATGGAGGCCAATCTAAATGCAGCCCTTTATTTTCAAAATTTTGAAAATTATATTGTAAGTTTCAATTTTTTATAAAAAAAAACTAGATGTAGTAAATAATGCGTACTTCATACGTGCCAAATCTCAAGACAAACTATCACTCAAACTTCTTCATCCACAATAGGTGTTATGATTTCCACATCCCTCGTGTGATATTGCTCGCCCGACGACGCTTCGTGTGTGAAAGTGCTTCGGCCTCGCTCACGCCTGGAGCGGTATCAGTTAGAGGAGGGTGTCGTGTCTATAGGTCGTGCGGGCATGTGCAGCAGTGCAGGTGCGGCAATAGTTTGTACTTAACACGGGTAGATCAACCAGGGTTCAAAGTTTCATTGAAATTTTAAGTTTTTTTTTTGTAATTTTGACAGTACCATTATATTTGTTCCCTTAAAATATTGGTCTAGATTCAAACTATATTCAAATGAAATTTAGTTTCATTCAAGATTCATCTAGATCCAATAGAATTTAACGAAACAAATTTCTAAATTCCCATAATTTTGGATATGCAATGCAAGAAATAAATGTGATACTGAAATTTAAAATCCTGAACCAACTCTATCGGGTGCTCCATCAACTATTGCTACCACAGCCGACAATCATGGCCCAAATAACAAACCCCATGAGCCATTTAGTTTTATGAAACAGGTTACTACTTCGTTTGGAACACATGTAAGATATATGTTGTGAATACTTAGACTTATGATGTGTTGAAATCATGCTTTAGTCATGCTCTAATCGATGGGACCATTCAGGTGCATGTGATGATGCATATCGCATGGAGTGCTTGTCGTAACTGAAATTGCCAGAGTATTACATGTATCATCTCTGTTGCAAAAGAGTGTACCGACGAAGCATGTTCCAAATTCAGGAGGCAATTAGACTTTTCTTCTTAACAATCTAGTTTTCCAACGCGCGCGCCACCATGGAGCTTGGCACACGGCACCTGTTTGCAAGAACAGTTTTCTGTTCTGTTCAAATTAAGGCTCGGGTTAGGCTTAAGCCTCATAATCTTCTTCAGCTGAACTGGCTCATTTAATATCCAGAGCCAGCCAAGGCAAAAACGGGAAATATCAACAACAAAAAAAGTAACCAACATAGGTATAGCGCACATCCTACAAACCTGCAGAGAATTGACTTGTGCACTAGTAACGCTCTACAACACATAGTGCAACATCGTGTTGGAGGGTTGTATTCAGCAATCAGATAAAGCAATGCTCGTCCACAGCATGCATCTCCCATAACAGAAAATATAACATGATCTTTTGTGAGCCACTGACAGATATCTCTATCAGGCACATTGCATAGAATAAGAAAGTCCAATTTAATTCATGCCAGCCAGACAACAAATTCTAGTAGTTTGCAACCAATGCAACATCCAGCTTGACAATCCCATCAAGGCAGTGCATTAGTCTTACACAGCAGCAACAGAAAATAATGATTGACATCGGGCAAAAAATTACTTTATGACAGCAAAATGCAGTTTTTTAGTGGTTAACAACCTCCACATCATGACAGGAGCATAAAAGACATTGTTCATGGGTAGGTAACCAACCACAGCCCAGCACACCATACTAGTCATACGAACTTCACTGTCACTGCATAGTCAAACCTGAAGTCAAATAATCGTCAGGTGTCACTTAAAGCGAAGCTAAGTTAAGAATTTAAAGCAATATATAGCATCCACATATTCTACAGTAGCGACCTTTCAGTATTAAAACCGCAAGTGGGTAGTAAAACAACATCAGCTATTACTCCAGATGGAAGCCATCAATCATACATCCGCTACAAATATGAAGATCCAATGCTTGTTGCTGGAGCAAATGAATCATGCATATATCATAAGTATCTAGAGATGGCATAAACCCGGTTTGAACTTCCGAAACTAGACGAGATTATATAACTAGAGAAATAATATATCGCAGAAAGGCCATCTCATCATTGACGGGAGAATTCAGATAATAGGATTCACACTTTCAGACATTCGAGAATGACAGACTAATTATAGTATCCATGGTAAACTACTAGGGTGATAATATATATTAGTACAAACATAGAGGCAGAGTTACTAAGTTAACTGAACTACAGCAGCTATCTGAATGAAGTTAGGTACATAGTTCAGTCAAAGCACCAACAAGAACTACCACAACATCATAGAGGTCTTCCCAAGTTAAGTGTTGCTCGGATCCAAGACCTAGCTCCAGTCCAATATCATCAACATAAAGATAAGACAATTGTGAAGCTAAACAAGTAGGGACTTCTAGTGCCCATCTGCCAGTGACTTTGAGAACAAGGGAACATATGGAATATAAGAAGTTATTGTGCAATCCCATCCAAGTTCACATATAAAACACAGCTCCCTGGAATCCATGTCGTAGGATATTAGTGCCTTATCAGGCCCACTGACCATGAAAACCACATTGTGTTCTGGATGGATTGAGATGACCTTGTAATACTTCCCAATTAATGAATACAATTCTCCAAACAATTGTAGGCAGCTAACACTCTGCTTCAAGGTCCAATTTTCACCTTCAAGAACCCAGATTGATAGTTCAGAATCACCTTCATGTGTAAAATACAACTGTCCTTGTGATAGATAAATACCATCAGGGGTATCCTCTCTGTATGCAGGAGTATGGATGAACCTCCAGTTGTTTCCCTCAAAGTCAACAGCAACAACCAGACCATAAAAGGCAGATAGATACAACGTCCCTCTTAAGAAAACGGTTCTTGAATCCACGGGAACTTCAAGTCCACAGGTCGACGCCGGAACTTTCTTCTCACTCCAAACTCCAGCTTTGGACGAGTAGATCCCCACCTTTATGAAGCATGGGACTGCATAAGCAGAAGGTTCATGCCTTTTCCAGAAGACATCGGCAGGTACAAACTCAAACACATGGAAGTGAGAGGAGACGGCCGGCTCGAACCCCAAGCGGGCGACGTTCACCTTGCTGGACCACTCGGTGGCAGGCACGACCACCCATTTCTCGGTGGCGGGATTGCACACTACGTAATCTAATGTCTTGGGATCAGTCGCCGTCCAGCAGCGGCAGAGGAGGAGACCATTACAGCAGTCCAAGACCTCAACATTCTCATATTTGGGCAGGAATGGCAGCGAGGGGTCGACGAGAGGTTCACCTTTTCCAGAGACGTTGGTGAAACGGCGAGCAATCCTGGGTAAGGGGTCAATGCTGTAGTCGTTACAAAAGAAGCCGGCAAGGGACTGGGGCATCTTCTCACGATGGTCGGGGTGGGAGATGAGGTCACGCCAGCGCGTGGAGACGCACTTGCAGCAGCAGGTGGACTTGTACGGCACGCGCGAGATGATTTCGGCGAGGATGTCGTCGGTTAGCTTGGCCATCGGGTCGTCGTTCATCTCCTTGGAGCGCGGCGCCATAACCGCGGATGCAAGAAACGGCCGATCTGCGCAGATGGGGACGGAGGAGGAGGAGGGGGAGGGGTTAGAGCTCCATCCCGGCAGTGAGGAGAGCGTGAGAAAAGAGAGGATTTACCAGGTGGTTGCTGCGGGAACCGCGAACCGAGGAGCTGCCGTGTCGGGTGGTGCCATCGGCGGCGGCGGCGAGCGGGGGTTTGGGGTGACGGCGGTGAGAAGTGGAAGTGAGAGAAGACGGGGCGGCGGCGCAATGCTCGTATCTGGACGCTATGTGAGCCCAAACGATTTTGTACTGAATGGGCCGCGCGGAGATACAGATCAGTTTTGTCCATCTAAAAAAATGGAAGCTAGCTGGCCTTTCTAAAAATGAAAAAACTGGTTTCAACCGGAGCAACCGCTCAAAAGAAAAGAAACCTGACCATTGTGTTTAATATGTAAACAAATTGAAGTTCTACAGAAAACAAATTTTAGTTGCCACAAATACTAGTCAGCAGAAACATAATTTCAATGTTTAGAACCGATAAATAGTTGATTCAAACACAAACTATTGTCATTTGTCAAGTTGCAAAAAAAAAAAAAATTCAGTTCAACTCAAAGAAAACTCATTTTTACCAAATAAACCCATCAAAAAGAAGCTAGGTTTCAATTTGTATTTTTACTGAGAACCAAACACGTTGTTCCCCTTCAAAAGATCCAAGTGCAGCTAAAAACAGCAAATACAATGCCAGCGAAAAAAAAGAAGATCGGAGTAACGAATATCGTAATCAATTAAGTTTCTGTTTTTCAATACCGAGCCATTTCGTTGTATGAAAACAAGCTGCTGTTTCACCTTTTAGCCTTCATTCACTCCTTTCCGGTACAACCACCCGGCGAGCGCCCCACTTCCTTTTTTTCATGATAAGAAGTCAGAAACTATTTTTCTGACATCAGTAAATAGATTGCTTGTTCAATAAAATTAAATAGTACTCCCTCTGTTTTCATTTACCTGTGTTCTAGGTTTAGTCAAAATCAACCTTTATCAAGTTCGACCAAAATTGTAGCAAAAAATATTACATCCAAAAAACAAAATTCATATAATTTAAAATGCATTTTACAATGATTCTAACAATACTCATATTATACATTTAGAGGAGATGTTTGTTTCACATGTATTGCCATCTTTTTTTTCATATCTCAAGTAAAATTGTTTTGACAGTGTTACCATGGCTTTGCCCATCCCTCACAGATTCAGTAGGGCAACTTCTGAATATTGTTTTGACAATTTTCATATCCCTTTCTGAAGCCTAGTGACGTTACAACATCAGCTGGCTACTTCTTTTGGTAGTCCTCTCTAACAACCAAAAGCACCGTGTCTATTTTCTTTTGTTTCTGTTCGCTGACATGTTCAGGTAATAAACTGACATATGTACATCAGTCTGCATTGTTACCAGGGAAGTTTGTAGCTGGACGCTTGCATCAACGGATGTGCAAAGTATGCTCCCACAGTTAAGGCTGTGATCGTGATGTACGGTAACCGGATGAACTCCTTGTAATAATCCGCAGGTAGTTTCTGCCGTCCATCAACAATCGCAGCAAACGGCATGACACTAGTCCTCTTCTTCAAAACCTCAAAGGCTTCACCGTAGCGTGACGCCAGCCTCCTGTCGCCGTTCCAGACACCAAATGCATGGTGACCAATCAACCCAACAGAGGCCGCAACAGCAACTGAGTTGCCCATCCATAGCGTGTGAGCTAAGCACCAAATTACTTGCCCAACAAACTGAAAGATAATTGATGGTTAGAATGCTACGGGATAAGGCATGTATTAGCATATGATGCAAAAGTAAAAGGAAAACTAAATCTTAAACTTGTTTAGCACAAAAATAATTAATGACCCATATATATCTATAGGCATGGCCTTTGAGAAACTACCTGTGGATGTCTTGTGATGCGCATTATCCCGGTTTCCCACATGTGTAATTTTGGCTTGTCCACAGCTGCCACTTCTAACAGATTGAAAGTAGATGGGTACAAAAATAAGAATGAGATGAAAGACGAGAGCCAGACAAGCTCGTGGACGCCTGGGACGCCTTGAACTTGCCACAGTTGAATACCATCATAGCGATGATTTATGAAGTAGACCTGCAAGATAGGACAAATTTTCTAAGATACTCAAAGGCTTATCAACTTAGATACCATCTATGAAAAGAAGAAACTATACCAAGCACTCACAATAGTACTAACTGCTAGCGGCAGTGACAATCCAGCAAACAGCACACGGTAGGCTCGCTCCCCTATTATTTTCTCACCAGTTTCACGAAAGCTTGCCAGACCACTATGGGCTACAGCAAAGATGATGGTAAGGAGCAACAAAACGACCTGCAATGGAAGGGCAGAGGTTAAAGATATTTCGTATCTACACCGTTACAATCGCCTAGCTAACAAGCAGTAGGTAGAGTATATTACTTCATGTGTTCCTAAATATAAGACGCTTTGGCAAGTCAATTTGGCTTGCCAAAACATCTTATATTCAGGAGCCGAGGCAGTACCATAAATATAAAGGAAACTCGTAGGGACTGAACAATTAACTGGATCGTATAAATGGTTGCAATGCAATAAGATTTAGTATTATTAGTCATCAACCGGTGCGCTTTGATAACTGAAAAGTTGTACAGTAAGTCTGAAACCCACATGTCCACGTATTGCACAGTAAGTCTGAAACCCATATGTCCGCTTATGGCCTCACATATTTAGGATGTGAAGCACTATTGGAGTTCATAATAACCTATCTAGACAGTTCTTTCAAGATTGTGAGGGACCTATTAAGCTTAATGTGCACAAAGCCGGGTTACTCTTGTCTGCTTTCTTCGCCGAAACAGAACAGCATCCAGATGCCATTGCAGACTAAACGAGTCTAAGGATGGCAATCAGGAGCACATAACAGGGTACATATCTAACTTATTTTTTTAGCAGTTCTTCAGGCACCTGCGTGTAACCCACACAAATTCTAGCACTAGCATCATAGTATCGATGGGCTAAGTTTTCCCAGGTTCTTGCGTATGTCCTTGCATATTTAGCATACCAAACACTAGTGGAGTTCCTGGCCCAATCAAATTGGATGGTTCTTTCAGGATCGTGAGGGATCAGGGATGCATGAAGTCTAATGTTATTTGCTCAGTAGTTAGATTCCATTAATTGCCAACATATAGCAACATTTGAATGACACTGGAGATAGCCAGATTCCAGGAACCACATTTAGGAGCTATATATCCTACTGGATTATATAGCAGCGCAGTTATCTAACTTGTAATTCGTGAACCAGGTGTAGCCCACACAAAGTCCATTTCTACTTGAAGCATACAAAAACCAACCCATTCCATTGCGGACATGACATAATTAGTGTATTACTGTCCTAGACTAGATAGCAGCAGGAACCAGAGCAGAATGTATGAACGAATTGCTCGGCATAGGCAGGCAGTAGTGGAAGAGAATGGTGTGGACGGACGCACCTCGTGGCTGTCGGAGATGGAGCCGACGGCGTCGAGGAAGCTGGTCCCGAAGCCTGTGGCCGGGTCGATCCAGAGCACGTTGAGGGCGTAAAGCACGACGGCGAGGATCCCGCTGAAGTAGGCCCAGGACAGCACCCGCTGGTCGCCGAGGCGGAACACCGCCGAGTCCTCTCCCACGAGCCCCTCGCCCTCACCGTCGGAGCCCTCCTCGGCGCGGTCGACGGAGGCCCGGAGCGGGGCAGAGGACAGGAGGCGCGGGCGGCGCAGAGGAAGGGACGCCGGGGCTGGGGAATTGGGGAGGGGGAGTTTTGGTGGGCGCGGGAGACGGAGGCGGTGGTGGAGGAGGGGAGGTGGTGGGGCGGCGAGGTGGAGGCGGAGATGGGAGGCCATGGAGAGCGGGGCGGTGGGGAGGTTGGGGGTAGTGGTGGCGGTGGTGGTGGTGGGGGGAGCGGGAGGCGGGAGGTTAGAGACAGAGTGGTGGCGGCATCTTTGAGGTCGGGGAGGGAGGAGGAACAGAGGATGCGGTATTGGACGGACTAGTGTGGCGCGGACGGCCGGCCGGTGTTTGGCTCCGTGGCTCCGTTTGGGTGGCTAGCTGACCCAGTGCGTTCGTGCGTGCACCAAAACACACCCGACGGGCAACGGAAGCTGTCGTCATCCAGCAATCAAGTGGTGAAATTGAAACTCCAAACTCCTCGAATAAATAAGTAGGGGTGTAAACGTGGATGAATAAATAAGCAGGGGTGTAAATCTGGATCGGATCGGATTTTGCTCGTACCATATCTTTCACCATATTTGTTCCCTGGATTCAGATCGGGGTAGATATTGATCGGTTTCAGATTCAAATGCATATATACTGGACTGTGGATTCAAATCGAAAATGGGGTGGACTTGAATCGGAAATAAAAATAGTCGAATATATGCTCTCATCGGTAGATAGTTATAGCTTTTGCAATTCTTGAGAGAGATTTAATTTTTAAATCTTCACAGTTAGAAAGGAAAAAAAGAGACACAATACTCTGAAACTCAAGCATCGATAGAAGTTTAGAGCTAAAGATGCTCGCTAAATGAATTCGGTAACTCAATATCTACTACCCTTGCAATATTGGCCTTGACTTTTGAATAAATAAAATCAGATTTTCCGGTTTAAACCTTTCGATTATCCTAATTAAATTTTGGATAATCCAACTATACCGTATCTGGAGAACAACTTCGGAATCGGATATCTTTATCCATCGGATTTTTTAATAATCGGATATGAAAACCTTAAAATGGATTCGGCGCCGGTTTTGGTGCGGAAATTATCCTATCCGTTTACACCCATAAAAATAAGCCCTTGACTCTTGATTTCTGGACAGTGGGGTCAAGTCACTTGCAACTTTCTATCACAAAATATTTCTGCACGCAGGTGCTCTGTTAGGAGCGCTAAGAATTTGAAGAGGAAGGAGGGCAGAAGCAATATGAAGCTCATGTACTTGAGATAGGAATACAAGATGTTTACACAGCGCAATACTTGCCTGTGTAAAAGCAGAAGCAACTTGAGATAGCAATACAAGGTAGGCATCTTTTGCAGGGACATCTGATGATTCACTTCCAAAACTTAATCACAACAGACATGAGAGCATAAGTGTCATTTCCAGCAAGTAATTTTGGATGTACAGGTGCACTGACCTCGTCCAACACATCAGGTTATTCACAGGCGAAATTCTTGCAAAGACAAAGAACACAAGACGAGGTGCCACTGCTTACTAGTAAAATTAAAGTGAGATATCTTTTTCAAGTCCTTAAGCATCACTTCCAGCAAAGCTAAGCTAGGCTTCATAGAAATACAATATGATGACCCAATCAAGGAATGCTAATTGGTGTAAGAAGAAGACTAGTAGTTTCAGTTTCTCAAACTAGCAGGAAGTAGGAAGGTATCTACTAGCAAAAGATTCCTACTTCAGGTGGAATCCAATCATTCACATCAAACGTTGAAGGTCACTGAATAACAGAATGGTATAATAACTAGGATAGTTTCTATCTAGAAATGACAAATCCAGTTCCAACTTCCAAAACTTGACACCTTATCTAAATAGAAAGAAAAATTGGGTACAGATAACCGTACTGTTTGCAAGGAGATAAACAAATACTCACATGCCATATCGTTAAAAGAAAAAAAGGGGTTCATACATTCAAGCATGGTACAAGGTTAAGAATATTGTTTTTTCCATCCATCTTCTCCATGATTAAGTACTCCACACTCAACGCAAAAGCAGAAGCAACGAGAGATAGGAACACAAGGTACACACATCTTTTATAGGGACATTGGAAAAATTAACATCCACCCTTCCTGATCGCATTTTCTGTTTCTAAAAAAAGAAAATGATAGAAAATTTTAAAATAAAATCTTTCAAGGTGGTCATGTGTTATTTGTCCTAGTTGTTAGGAAAATTAACAAACATGAATTTTGACTTTTGTTTTATAAATTGGAGCCATCATTCGGTAAAACGGGGCATTCGGTATGGCCAAGGAGGACACACTCCGAGCTCCACCTCCATCCTAGACGCGAACAGCAGCAGGCACCACCAACCCTCCGGGCTCCAGCAGGAGTCAGGCCCACATCCACCCAGCCCGAAACCCAGATCAGACCCAAGAAGGACCCAGAGGCCCTGCGCCTCCACTCCCTCCTCGTCGACACCATCGGGGGAACGGGGACGCGCGTCCTCCTCCTTGGCCGCTGGCCGGCCTCCGCTGCACCAGGAACTCCCCTGGACGCACTCCACGCCGCCGCTGCCACCAAGCTCCTAACCCGCGTCACCGCCCCCGTCCAGCGCCGAACCTCCACCGCGCGCCCGCCGCCACTGCGTCCACCTCCGAGATCCTCCACTCCTCCGCGCCTCCCCGCCGTAGCCGGAGAGCTACTCCACGCACACACGCCACCCGCGCCGCCATGGAGACGTCCTTCCGCGCGCGCGAGGAACCCATCGGGGGGCGCTGATGTCTACGGGTGCTTCTATTCTTGTAGACAGTGTTGGGCCTCCAAGAGCAGAGGTTTGTAGAACAGCAGCAAGTTTCCCTTAAGTGGATCACCCAAGGTTTATCGAACTGAGGAAGAGGTCAAAGATATCCCTCTCATGCAACCCTGCAACCACAAAGCAAGAAGTCTCTTGTGTCCCCAACACACCTAATAGGTGCACTAGTTCGGCAAAGAGATAGTAAAATACAAGTGGTATGAATGAATATGAGCAGTAGTAACGGCGCCAGAAAAGTGCTTGCTGGCGTGCAGTTGATGGTATTAATATTGCAGGAGGTAAAGATGCAGTAAAACAGTAAACAAGCAGCGATAGCAGTATTTAGGAACAAGGCCTAGGGATCATACTTTCACTAGTGGACACTCTCAACATTGATCACATAACAGAATAAATAGATAGATGCTAGACTCTACACCCTCTTGTTGGATGATGAACACCACTAATTGTGTAGGATTACACGAACCCTCAATGCCGGAGTTAACAAGCTCCACAATATTCAATGTTCATATTTAAATAACCTTAGAGTGCATGACAGATCAACATAAACAAACCAAGTACTAACATAGCATGCACACTGTCACCTTCACACTACGAAAGGAGGAATAGATCACATCAATACTATCATAGCAATAGTTAACTTCATAATCTACAAGAGATCACAATCATAGCCTACGCCAAGTACTACACGATGCACACACTGTCACCATTACACTGTGCAGGAGAAATAAACTACTTTAATAACATCACTAGAGTAGCACACGGATAAATTGTGATACAAAACACATTGCAATCATAAAGGGATATAAATAAGCACTTCACTATGCCATTCATAACAGTGAATAAGTACTCTGTGAAATATAGCCTAAGAGACCCACACGGTGCACACACTCGTCACCTTTACACACGTGGGACAAGGAGTCTCCGGAGATCACATACGTAAAACCCACTTGACTAGCATAATGACATCTAGATTACAAGCATCATCATATGAATCTCAATCATGTAAGGCAGCTCATGAGATTATTGTATTGAAGCACATAGGAGAGAGATTAACCACATAGCTACCGGTACAGCCCCGAGCCTCGATGGAGAACTACTCCCTCCTCATGGGAGACAAGCAGCCGCTGATGCAGATGGCGGTGGTGTCGATGGAGGAGCCTTCCGGGGCACTTCCCCGTCCCGGCGGCGTGCCGGAACAGAGACTCCTGTCCCCCAGATCTTGGCTTCGCGATGGCGGCGGCTCTGGAAGGTTTTCTCTGGTTTCGTCCAACGTCTCGAGGTTTTAGGCCAGAGACCTTTTTATAGGCGAAGAGGCGGAGTCGGAGGGGCGACGAGGCGACGACACAATAGGGGGGTGCGGGCCCCCCCTTGGCCGCGCCAGGGTCATGTGTGGTGGGCCTGTGGCCCCCCTCTGGCGACTCTCGGGTGTTCTGGAAGCTTCGTGGAAAAATAGGATGTTGGGCCTTGATTTCGTCCGATTCCGAGAATATTTCCTTACTAGGATTTCTGAAACCAAAAACAGCAGAAAACAGGAACTGGCCCTTCCGCATCTCGTCAATAGGTTAGTTCCGGAAAACGCATAATAATGACATAAAGTATGCATAAAACATGTAGATATCATCAATAATGTGGCATGGAACATAAGAAATTATCGATACGTCGGAGACGTATCAGCATCCCCAAGCTTAGTTCTTGCTCGTCCCGAGCAGGTAAACGATAACAAAGATAATTTCTGGAGTGACATGCCATCATAACCTTGATCATACTATTGTAAGCATATGTAATAAATGCAGCGATCAAAACAATGGTAATGACATGAGTAAACAACTGAATCATAAAGCAAAGACTTTTCATGAATAGTACTTTCAAGACAAGCATCAATAAGTCTTGCATAAGAGTTAACTCATAAAGCAATGATTCAAAGTAAAGGTATTGAAGCAACACAAAAGAAGATTAAGTTTCAGCGGTTGCTTTCAACTTGTAACATGTATATCTCATGGATAATTGTCAACATAGAGTAATATAACAAATGCAATATGCAAGTATGTAAGAATCAATGCACAGCTTCACACAAGTGTTTGCTTCTTGAGATGGAGAGAAATAGGTGAACCGACTCAACATAAAAGTAGAAGAATGGCCCTTCGACGAGGGAAGCATCGATTGCTATATTTGTGCTAGAGCTTTGGTTTTGAAAACAAGAAACAATTTTGTCAACGGTAGTAATAAAGCACATGCATCATGTAAATTATATCCTACAAGTTGCAAGCCTCATGCATAGTATACTAATAGTGCCCGCACCTTGTCCTAATTAGCTTGGATTAACACGGATTATCATTGCATAGCATATGTTTCAACCAAGTGTCACAAAGGGGTACCTCTATGCCGCCTCGTACAAAGGTCTAAGGAGAAAGCTCGCATTGGATTTCTCGCTTTTGATTATTCTCAACTTAGACATCCATACCGGGACAACAAAGACAACAGATAATGGACTCCTCTTTAATGCATAAGCATACAACAACAGCTTAAAATTCTCATAAGAGATTGAGGATTAGTTGTCCACACCGAAACTTCCACCATGAATCATGGCTTTAGTTAGCGGCCCAATGTTCTTCTCTAACAAGTATGCATACTCAAACCATTTGATCGTGAAAATCGCCCTTACTTCAGTACAAGACGAACATGCATAGCAACTCACATGATATTCAACAAAGTGTTGATGGCGTCCCCGTAAACATGGTTATCGCACAACAAGCAACTTAATAAGAGATAAAGTGCATAAGTACATATTCAATACCACAATAGTTTTTAAGGCTATTTTGTCCCATGAGCTATATATTGCAAAGGCGAATGATGGAAATTTTAAAGGTAGCACTCAAGCAATTTACTTTGGAATGGCGGAGAAATACCATGTAGTAGGTAGGTATGGTGGACACAAATGGCATAGTGGTTGGCTCAAGGATTTTGGATGCATGAGAAGTATTCCCTCTCGATACAAGGTTTAGGCTAGCAAGGTTATTTGAAACAAACACAAGGATGAACCAGTGCAGCAAAACTCACATAAAAGACATATTGTAAACATTATAAGACTCTACACCGTCTTCCTTGTTGTTCAAAACTCAATACTAGAAATTATCTAGACTTTAGAGAGACCAAATATGCAAACCAAATTTTAGCAAGCTCTATGTATTTCTTCATTAATTGGTGCAAAGTATATGATGTAAGAGCTTAAACATGAGCACAACAATTGCCAAGTATCAAATTATTCAAGACATTTTAGAATTACTACATGTAGCATTTCCCGTTTCCAACCATATAACAATTAACGAAGCAGTTTCAACCTTCGCCATGAACATTAAAAGCTAAGAACACATGTGTTCATATGAACCAGCGGAGCGTGTCTCTCTCCCACACAAGCATTTATTCAAACAAAAACAAAAATAAAAACAAACAGACGCTCCAAGTAAAGTACATAAGATGTGACCGAATAAAAATATAGTTTCAAGGGAGGAACCTGATAAATTTGTCGATGAAGAAGGGGATGCCTTGGGCATCCCCAAGCTTAGATGCTTGAGTCTTCTTGAAATATGCAGGGATGAACCACGGGGCATCCCCAAGCTTAGACTTTTCACTCTTCTTGATCGTAGTATATCATCCTCCTCTCTTGACCCTTGAAAACTTCCTTCACACCAAACTCGAAACAAACTCATTAGAGGGTTAGTGCATAATCAAAAATTCACATGTTCAGAGGTGACACAATCATTCTTAACACTTCTGGACATTGCACAAAGCTACTTGACATTAATGAAACAAAGAAATCCATCCAACATAGCAAAAGAGGCAATGCGAAATAAAAGGCAGAATCTGTCAAAACAGAACAGTCCGTAAAGACGAATTTTAAAATGGCACCAGACTTGCTCAGATGAAAATGCCCAAATTGAATGAAAGTTGCGTACATATCTGAGGATCACGCACGTAAATTGGCAGATTTTTCTGAGTTACCTACAGAGAGGCAGGTCGAAATTCGTGATAGCAAGAAATCTGTTTCTGCGCAGTAATCCAAATCTAGTATTGACTTTACTATCAAAGACTTTACTTGGCACAACAATGCAATAAAATAAGATAAGGAGATTTTGCTACAGTAGTAAACAACTTCCAAGATACAAATATAAAATAAAGTACTGTAGTAAAATAAAGACATGGGTTATCTCCCAAGAAGTTCTTTCTTTATAGCCATTAAGATGGGCTCAGCAGTTTTAATGATGCACTCGCAAGAAATAAGAGTTGAAGCAAAAGAGAGCATCAAGAAGCAAATTCAAAACAAATTTAAGTCTAACATGCTTCCTATGCATAGGAGTTTTGTAAATAAACAAGTTCATGAAGAAAAAAGTAACAAGCATAGGAAGATAGAACAAGTGTAACTTCAAAAATTTCAGCATATAGAGAGGTGTTTTAGTAACATTAAAATTTCTACAACCATATTTTCCTCTCTCATAATAACTTTCAGTAGCAACATGAGCAAACTCAACAATATAACTATCACATAAAGCATTCTTATCATGAGTCTCATGCATAAAATTATTACTCTCCACATAGGCATAATCAATTTTATTAGTTGTAGTGGGAGCAAATTCAACGAAGTAGCTATCATTATTATTCTCATCATCAAATATAGGAGGCATATTGTAATCATAATCAAATTTATCCTCCATAACAGGCGGTACTAAAAGACCAATATCATTATAATCATCATAAATAAGAGGCAAAGTATCATCAAAGTAAATTTTCTCCTCAATGCTTGGGGGACTAAAAATATCATGCTCATCAAAGCCAGCTTCCCCAAGCTTAGAATTTTCCATATCATTAGCAACAATGGTGTTCAAAGCGTTCATACTAATATGTTCCATAGGTTTTTTAATTTTCGCATCAAACCATCCATGTCTTAAATCAGGAAATAGAATAAGAAGCTCATTGTTGTCCATTATACCAAACTAGTGTAAACAAGAAACAAAAAGATGCAATTGCAGGATCTAAAGGAAATAGCTTCGAGCACACACACAACGGCAACATGAAAAGTACTTTACCCGGGACCGGAGTATGAGTACCTTTTACCTTTCCTCCCCGCAACGGCGCCGTAAAAGTAGCTTGATGTCTACGGGTGCTTCTATTCTTGTAGACAAGTGTTGGGCCTCCAAGAGCAGAGGTTTGTAGAACAGCAAGCAAGTTTTCCTTAAGTGGATCACCCAAGGTTTATCGAACTCGGGGAGGAAGAGGTCAAAGATATCCCTCTCATGCAACCCCGCAACCACAAAGCAAGAAGTCTCTTGTGTCCCCAACACACCTAATAGGTGCACTAGTTCGGCGAAGAGATAGTGAAATACAAGTGGTATGAATGAATATGAGCAGTAGTAACGGTGCCGTAAAAGTGCTTGTCGGCGTGCGCTTGATGGTATTAATATTGCAGGAGGTAAAGATGCAGAAAAACAAGAAACAAGCAGCGATAGCGATATTTAGGAACAAGGCCTAGGGATCATACTTTCACTAGTGGACACTCTCAACATTGATCACATAACAGAATAAATAGATAGATGCTAGACTCTACACCCTCTTGTTGGATGATGGACACCACTAACTGTGTAGGATTACACGAACCCTCATGCCGGAGTTAACAAGCTCCACAATATTCAATGTTCATATTTAAATAACCTTAGAGTGCATGACAGATCAACATAAACAAACCAAGTACTAACATAGCATGCACACTGTCACCTTCACACTACGAAAGGAGGAATAGATCACATCAATACTATCATAGCAATAGTTAACTTCATAATCTACAAGAGATCACAATCATAGCCTACGCCAAGTACTACACGATGCACACACTCGTCACCATTACACCGTGCAGGAGGAATAAACTACTTTAATAACATCACTAGAGTAGCACACAGATAAATTGTGATACAAAACACATTGCAATCATAAAGGGATATAAATAAGCACTTCACTATGCCATTCATAACAGTGAATAAGTATTCTGTGAAATATAGCCTAAGAGACCCACACGGTGCACACACTCGTCACCTTTACACACGTGGGACAAGGAGTCTCCGGAGATCACATAAGTAAAACCCACTTGACTAGCATAATGACATCTAGATTACAAGCATCATCATATGAATCTCAATCATGTAAGGCAGCTCATGAGATTATTGTATTGAAGCACATAGGAGAGAGATTAACCACATAGCTACCGGTACAGCCCCGAGCCTCGATGGAGAACTACTCCCTCCTCATGGGAGACAAGCAGCGTTGATGCAGATGGCGGTGGTGTCGATGGAGGAGCCTTCCGGGGGCACTTCCCCGTCCCGGCGGCGTGCCGAAACAGAGACTCCTGTCCCCCAGATCTTGGCTTCGCGATGGCGGCGGCTCTGGAAGGTTTTCTCTGGTTTCGTCCAACGTCTCGAGGTTTTAGGTCAGGGACCTTTTTATAGGCGAAGAGGCGGAGTCGGAGGGGCGACGAGGCGACGACACAATAGGGGGGCGCGGGCCCCCCCTTGGCCGCGCCAGGGTCATGTGTGGTGGGCCTGTGGCCCCCCTCTGGCGACTCTCGGGTGTTCTGGAAGCTTCGTGGAAAAATAGGATGCTGGGCCTTGATTTCGTCCGATTCCGAGAATATTTCCTTACTAGGATGGGATTTCTATTTTCGTGCCCTCGGATCCTTAGTTGTGCTCAGTTTTCCCCAGCTCGTTAGTTTTTCCTCAGTTTTCCCCTCCCTCTAGTTTGAAACCCCTCGCAGACGCTCGGACGGGAGGGTTGCCGTCAGGTCAGAGGCCTTACCGTTACCGTTAATCTGACGGGTGGGGCTGCACAGAGGGCAGTTCCTCTTTGACCCGTCTCGTGCTGACAAATGGGGCTGCTCTATAGGGCTGCCGCAGCAATTGACCAGTGGGGTCATCTATTTTTCAGGAAAAGTCATATATTGCCGCTCTGAGGGGCTGCCGCAGCCAATGACCAGTGGGGTCATCTATTTTTCAGGAAAAGACATATATTTGCCGCTCTGTGGGCTGCCGCAGCCAATGACCGATGGGGTCGTCTATTTATTTATAGAAAATCATATATTGCCGCTCCGTGGGGCCTCCGCAGCCAATGACCGCCGGGGTTGTCTATTTATTTAGAGAATATAATATAGAGCCACTCTGTGGGGCCGCCTCAGCCCATGGCAGGTGACTATTTTCGTAGCTTAATCTAAAGTGACTCTTATGCTAAACATTGTGCATAATATATAGAAAATAGCTAGATCTCTAAATATATAGAAAATAGCTAGTAGATCTCTAAATCGATGCATATGAAGCTACATATATATTCTTGGTCATAATCCCCTTATCTAAAGGGGATGGATGCATGGCTTCACGTCGTCGTCATTTTCATCGTCGCATCTTCGTCGTCCGAGTAGTAGTACTTCCTGCACATTGTTCCGTCGAACACCTTCACTGTGAGCACATCATCGCCTTCATATTTGAAGTGTACGTAGCAGCCGAAATCCACACCGTGCGCGATGGGGAAATTCTCCCAGCCCTTGTCGAGATACATCCATCCTTGTCCGTCAAATAGGACCTCCACGGTCCAGAGACGAGGACCGCAGTCAGCTGCTCGCAGATACACCTTAGCTGGCTCCTGGCCGTCAAGATAGTCCGCAAACTTTTTTGGAGTGCTCGCAAAGAGATCGAGCGCCGATCGTTTGAAATTAAAGGTTTTTTAGAACATACCCATAATTAATCACATGCATCATATATGTGTGAACGCGTACGTACCTTCTTGACCAAAGGGTCTTCGTAGATGACGATGAAGAACTCCTCTATGATCAATGGCAGTGTTGACGACGGTGGTGGTGGCAATGATGATGATCCACCACCCCGGCCGCCCCTTCCCCTTCCCCTTCCCCTTCCCCTTCCCCTTCCCCTTCCGTTCCGCGTCCGAGACGTGGAAGCCATGGCAATGGATGATAAAGTGTATGTGAACGAAGAAGAGAGAGGCAGAACCTATTGACACAAGGGATGGCCGTTGTGGGTGTTTATAAGGGAGAGATGACCGTTGTAGGGGTTTACACAATAAATTAAGGAGGAGGTGACCGTTGTGGGGGTTTACACAATAATTTAAGGAGGAGATGACCGTTGTGGGGGTATATATCTCAACAAAAAAGTAATGCGGACTATCTTGACGGAAATGGAACTTCGTGATATAGTTTATCATTTTACCGTGAAAAGTAATGCCTAAAAGAAATGGTAATTCGTGATAGTTTATCATTTACCGTAATGGCTACAACAAATCGTTGATGGTTTATCATTTTTTGCGTGAAAAGTAATGGCTACAAGAAATGGGTGATGGTGTATCATTTTTTGCGTGAAAAGTAATGGCTACAACAAAATCGGTGATGGTTTATCGTTTTTTGCGTGAAAAGTAATGGGTACACGAAATGGGTGATGGTGTATCATTTTTTGCGTGAAAAGTAATGGCTACAACAAAATCGGTGATGGTTTATCGTTTTTTGCGTGAAAAGTAATGGCTACAAGAAATGGGTGATGGTGTATCATTTTTTGCGTGAAAAGTAATGGCTACAACAAAATCGGTGATGATTTATCGTTTTTTGCGTGAAAAGTAATGGGTACACGAAATGGGTGATAGTGTATCATTTTTGTGCGTGAAAAGTAATGGCTACAACAAATCGGTGATGGTTTATCGTTTTTTGCGTGAAAAGTAATGGCTACAAGAAATGGGTGATGGTGTATCATTTTTTGCGTGAAAAGTAATGGCTACAACAAATCGGTGATGATTTATCGTTTTTTGCGTGAAAAGTAATGGGTACAAGAAATGGGTGATGGTGTATCATTTTTTGCGTGAAAAATAATGGCTACAACAAATCGGTGATGGTTTATCATTTTTTGCGTGAAAAGTAATGCCTAAAAAGAGTTTATAATTTAGCTCGTGAAAAATAATGCAGAAAACCAAACTTTGCGTGAAGCTAACCGACGACGAGAGAGAGAGAGAGGGTGGTGGCCCCGACCGGAGAGAGATAGGGGTTATCCTCGCCCGTTAGATCATACGATCAACGGTCGGCGGGCACGATCCGCGTGACATGGGCTAGACCAATCAGGGCAATGTTGGGCGTCTGTGAGAGTTTGTGAATGGAGAGGGCAAAACTGAGTAGTATCAAGAAACCAAGGGCAAGTGAGTAGTAAACAAACTAAGGGATTCAAATATGAGATTTAAAAAATGGAAAATGCGTGTTCTGTACAATGAAACCCATCTTGGCCTACCTCAAACTATTTGCAATACAAATCTACATGAGTGTGAAAATTATGGCCTCATTCAGACAAAGTATGTTTTGGAGAAAGCTGTTTTGGGTAGGGCTTATTATGGAAAACCATGCACCTTCATAGCTACTAGGTGATTTGAGAAGTGGCAATTTGTGGTGAAACTTGATTTATCTAGGATTTATCTATGATTTGAGAAGTGGCAATTTGTGGTAAAGACTCCATGAGTAAGTGCCACTCTTTTTCGGAATTTTTTGCACATTAAATAACTCATTTAACTAGTTAATCCCATTTGTTGACTCTCTCGTTGACCAGCCACTTGAGGGTAAAACTGAGTATATTGCACTAGCCGATATTAGCACTCAAGGCGAAAACCGAGCACACAAAAAATGCTAGTATATGACTCGAGGGTATACCCGAGTATATCTAAATTTCCGGGGTTAGACTCGAGGACGCGTGTTGCGGTGCGAAGTGGAAGACGTGCCATTGTTGACGCGTGTCGCGGTGCGGACGTGGAAGACGTGCCATTGTTGACGCGGGTCGCATTTAGGACGCGTAAGCCCCTCTCTCCCTCCCTCTCGCACACAAGATGCGTCTCATTCTCGCTCACGCACGAAACCATCCCTCTCACGTCCCATCAACTTCTCCAAAAAAACCCAACCGCCGTACGAGCGCTCCCCTGCCGGCGATGGAGAAGAAGAATGCGCCGGCGGCCATCGCCCCCGAGCCCGTCGCCTCCCAGCCCGTCGCCTCCCAGCCCGTCGCCTCCGAGCCCGTCGCCGCCGAGCCCGTCGCCTCCGAGGGCGGCGCATCCAAGCGCGGCGCCTCCGTGAACTGGGCCGGTCTCACGGCTGACGGACCACTTCACAAGATCGGCGAATGCTTATTGGCGAAAGAGGAGTACGTGGACACCTACTCGCTATGAGGCAAGTCCGTAGAAATTGGCGCTCAGGTTTACCTGATCCCGACGTGCACCTGCACGAATGGATCATGCTACACCACAACCTTCCATGCGCCGCTGAGTTCACCTTCCTCCATCTCGGCACATCCCGCTACATCACCATAGATCTATCTGCAGTTCGTGCAAGGTTCAAATTCCTCCATATCTATAGGCTTAATCTATTCTTATTTTCAATCTTAGTGCTGAATGTTATCTTCATCAATATATTTTAGATTCTACTTCGTCGGCTTTTCCCGTGGCGTCATCGTGCTTGCCCAGAAGAACCCGCCGCACAAGATACGGCTTCTCAACCCACTCACAAAGACATCAAACACTATGTTTGAGGCGCAGATGCCAACCGTTTTTCCGGATTCGGCCGTCGCAATCAACTCCCCGACTATGGTCTTCACTTGCGGACATTACCCGGAGGAACTTGGTTGGGTCGATGAGAGCACTCCAACTAAGGATATATATGAAGATTGGGAAGAAGGAAGATTTTCGATCAAGAACCATAGTATGCGTTGCATTACCCCGTTCAATGGTGAACTCGTATGCAATAGTCGTGGACAATTTTGAGTCCGGAAGAATAGTGTGCACCAATGTACGTGAAGCAGCAGCGCGCGAGCACCGTCAAGATGGAGACACTAATTTCGTTTCCGTAACTTGGACGTGACAAGTTCTACCTTGTGAAGTCGGATGGTGATCCGCTGCTTGTGTTGATGAAAAACACGCCCGTGGTGTACCGTGTGGACACTCGTAGCCGCTCTCTCCATCCGGTCAGTAACATTGGCATTCATGTCTTCTTTGTGCATTATATCCGGTGTATCTCCGTCGACACCAGAGTGTACCCGACTCTTCGACCTGGCTGCATATACTATGCGGATTTAGATTATACCAGGGAGTACTTTCATGATACAAATTCCTGGGATGAGTCGCCACAATATGTGCATAGACTAGGAAGCTACGGTCTGAGAAATGAAGACATGCCATACCGTTTGGAGGATGTATTGGCCGCACACTGCAGACGGCGGGAGTTCAATGAATATTTCCTTGGGATAATGCACGAATGGAGCGACGCAGAATATATGAGGAATGAATAACAAATTCATTCATCCCGGGGTATCCTAATCTTCTTGTTGGCCATACATTGCGTGCGTCTTGTATTTTTTTTCAGCTTAGTTTGTAGTGAACATTAACAATGTTATTGGCTGCTTTTGGCTGATGTATGCAGTTTACCTATGTATTATACTTAGTTTTCTGATTATGCTGCTGTGAATTTATCATATAATAGCTTCTAGATTTGCTACTAGATTTGCTGCCATATTGGGCAAAAAACGAGGGCCAAAAGGCATAAATAACCCCCGAGATTTGCTACTAGATTTGCTGCCATATTGAAGAAAGACAGAAATAGAAGCTTCTCTAGATTTGATACTAATTTGGTGAAAAAGACAGAGAGAGAAAGAGGGGAAAAAGTGCTCTTAAAAATGCCAATTTGGGCCGAGAGAGACAAAACCCAGCTCCTGCTCACGTGCAACCAAACGCTTCTCGTCCTGTCCCACGCGGTCCCTTTCTACCAGCCCCACGCGACGCGGCCCCACACGACGCGGCCCCACGGACGACGCGGCGCAACACGTCGCCACAGAACGTCCAAATAAACGGATTCCTTCCGTCTGAGCTCCTTCTGCGGGTCTTCAGACAAAGGCTAGGGTAAAACTGAGGAAAAACTAAGGGGCTGGGGAAAACTGAGTACAACTAACGACCCGAGGGCACGAAAATAGAAATCCCTACTAGGATTTCTGAAACCAAAAACAGCAGAAAACAGGAACTGGCCCTTCGGCATCTCGTCAATAGGTTAGTTCCGGAAAACGCATAATAATGACATAAAGTATGCATAAAACATGTACATATCATCAATAATGTGGCATGGAACATAAGAAATTATCGATACGTCGGAGACGTATCACGCGCCGCCGATCTCACCCGCTGCCTTCGATGGCCGGGCGCGGCCGCCACCGCCGGCGCCGGCAGCGGCCAGGAAGAGAGGAAAAGGGGGATTTTTTTAGGGTTGGGGGAGCCTTCGGAGCCGCTCGCGCGAGCTGCCCGGAAACCGAGAAAATAACAACTGAGAGGACTAATACAAATACGTCTCAGCAAGTACGTTGCTGAAAGTATATAATGCTGAAAGTCGTCCAATTCCCAGATTTTCTTTTTGCACTTGACCAATGTACCTAAATCATCTAAATGGTTTGCCATATCCAGCATATCAATGAGTTAGCAATATAATTACATGAAGAAGAGATGTGCTTCTTGCACTTGTATATGCACCGGTGATGCTGGTTAATTCCTTGCACATGCTTCCATCAAGCAGATTAAATAGCTAAAATGATCGATTAGCAGCAACAACTAAGACAAACGAAATTGTACAAATCACACCAATAGGATCATGATACTCCCGGCAGAAGAGCACACCAATAGGATCACTAAGTCATCGTTGAATATGTGGGAGCCATTATGGATCTCCAGATCCCGCTATTGGTTATTGGTCGGAGAGAAGTCTCAACCATGTCTGCATAGTTCACGAACCGTAGGGTGACACACTTAAGGTTTGATGTCGTTTAAGTAGATATGGAATATGGAATGGAGTTCGAAGTTTTGTTCGGAGTCTCGGATGGGATCCAGGACATCACGAGGAGGTCCGCCGGAATGGTCCGGAGAATAAGATTCATATATAGGAAGTCATTTTCTAAGTTTGAAAATGATCCGGTGCATTTATGGAAGGTTCTAGAAGGTTCTAGAAAAGTCCGGAAGAAATCACCATGGAAGGTGGAGTCCCTGATTCCACCTAGCATGGCCGGCCAGCCTAAGGGAGGAGGAGTCTCAGGTGGACTCCACCCCATGGTGGCCGGCCACCCCCCCAAGGAAGGGGTGGGAGTCCCACCTTGAGTAGGAGTCCCACCTTGGATAGGTTTCGTCCTTATGGCAAGTTTTGAGTTGGGGTCTTATTCGAAGACTTTGAGTCAAACTCTTGGGGGTTCCACCTATATAATGAGGAGCAAGGGGAGGGGGCCGGCCACACAAAAGCCTTGGCCGCACCCCATAGTGGCCGGCGCCCCCCTCTCCCCAAACCCTAGCCGCCCTCCTCCACCACCTCTCCCGCATACGCTTTGGCGAAGCCCTGCCGGAGATCTCCACCACCACCGCCACCACGCCGTCGTGCTGTCGGGATTCCGAGGAGGATCTACTACTTTCGCTGCCCGCTGGAACGGGGAGAAGGACGTCTTCATCAACACCGAACGTGTGACCGAGTACGGAGGTGCTGCCCGACTGTGGCACCGTCAAGATCTTCTACGCGCTTTTGAAAGCGGCAAGTGATCATCTTCCGCAACAACGAGATCTAATCTCGTAGGCTTTGGAAATCTTCAAGGGTTAGTCTCGTGATCCCCTCGTTGCTACCATCTTCTAGATTGCATCTTGGCTTGGTTTTCGTTCTTGCGGTAGGAATTTTTTTGTTTTCTATGCTACGAATCCCATCAGAACATGAGGTTCGTTTACTGATTTTTAGTGCTATAGTTCTTTGTTACAATGAAAACTTGATATATGTTTGAGCATTCTACGGAATAGTGCATATTGAACTTATGTACTTAAGTGAACTTATAATTTTATTTGACTAGTTATTGAGTTTGAACAAAGAAAATTTTGGCCCCATTTTCTAAGTCGCACCCGGGCCCCCATTTCCTGGAGATGGGGCTGCTCCTAGTCCTCCTCACCTTTGCCCAGACCTCGTCTTCGGCCGCCTTGCCCCGACCCCGACCTCTCCCTCGACTGCCCTACCCCGACTCCACCGCCATCGTCTCAATCTCCAGTGCCTCCACCAAGATGCAGATCAGCTGCCAATATAACAAGAAAGGAAATTATTCAAAAACAAAATGTAAAAAAGGTGCCATACCCAGATATAGATCTAGGTTTCAAAAATAGCAGTGGCGCACCAGTTCTAGTGCCAATGGCATACCAAGGGGGGAATAGTGGAATACCAGTGGCGCAACGTGAAGATAGAAGTGGTGCACCACCTGATGCGTCACTAGTACATGAGTTGCCAATGGCACACCAAATGGTGTGTTACTACTATCACTTGGTGGCGGCGTAGCACTAGTAACAAAAATTGGTGCTCCACAAATAAAAAATTTCCTAGTAGTGAGCGCTCGATAATGTTACTGTGGTGGGAGCACAAAGTGTTGTTTCCCTTATATCTTCTTGTTAATGAGGTCGAAAACATATTGATGACTATGTTTCCTGCACCATAACAAGGTTAATACAATACTTAATATATAAAAATTATTATAAGATCAATCCAATGGAGTTTTGCAGAATTGAAACTAAAATACTCCGTGGGTGCGTTGCCAATGCAGTCACGTTAACACCCAAAGCATGGTTTGGAAATAACCTAGTCTGCAGGTTGCCATAAATTTATAAAGAAAGCACATCAGAGATGTTGTAACGTTTACCTGCGCGTTTGCCATAAATTATTTTTTTGTAATCGACTATAATTTTTGGTAAAATAGTTGGTGATTTTTATTGTAATTAAATATATAGAAAATGTGTTATTGTTTAACCAATTTTTCATAGTCACGAACACATGTTTTTTGTTGTTATAGCTTTTGATTTTTTATTGTAATTGTTGCCAATTTTTGTTGTAAACCAACATGTAGAAAAGTAGTTGTTAATTATCCACTTTTTATAACATTTACATTTTTGAAATTTTGTTGTGAATATTTTGTTGTAATAGTATATTTTTTTTGTAAGCGGAGTGAGGATTTTGTTGTAATACTCGTTATGACTCAGATCCGTCGTCGGGTGGCATTTTTGTTGTAAATATTGAGGATGTCGGGTCCAAAGAGATATAACTTTTCAGTTTAACTGGGGAAGAGAAGGACTGCGGGTTGAGTTTCCAAAAATTAGGGGGCAAAACGTAAAAGTTACATTACGGTTGATTCTGGACGTCGGATCTCGATCGGACGGAGCGGAGGACGACCGATTTTCTCTCTTTTTCAGGCGACCGACGCTCAGCGTCGCCCATTGTTAAATTCGGCAAACCTCCACTTCGAAAAAGTAGATCTATGGCCAACCAGAACACAAGTGTCTTACTGTCTTTGAGTTCACGTACGTCAAAGCCAACATAGGCCCTAAAGCAATATAATAAGAGAATTCGCAAACAAAAACTAGTGACTTATGTAAAAACACTACGGACCATTTCATTGATCATTATAGTCCCCAAGTGTTGTACAGTTACTTCAGGTGGAAGCTGTCATTCACTACAAATGTGAAGATCTGGTATTGAAATATATGTACCATGTAATAAATTACAAAAATCCTATCTAGAAATTGCATGAATCTAGTTAATTCGAACAAATGTACATTTCATATGGATCATTCTCAATACGGAATAGGAAAAAATCAATGCAATGAGATTCAGGCAATCAAGTATGACAAAGGAAAAGGATATCCATGTACATGCCAGGACAATACTCTCCAAACAGTAGAAAACAAAAGGTCAAATCACAAACTTTGAATCCGAAAGTTGCAACATAGATAAATTACCACAAAAGGAGACCATAATCTAGATATAAGACACATAATGGTTCGACAAATCGATTCTAGTATCCATGGTTCGGTACTAGGGTGTTACAGCTGCATGGGCTGATAAGTATCACCAACACAAACAGACTAGGTTGTTAACTGGAACAGCTAGCCACAGAAACAGGTACATGAGTCCAGTCTCAAGCACGAACAAATTCAATCACGACATCGGTACAGATCCACTCGATTGAGTCGGTGCTGCTTGTTCTTGGCAGAAAAAAAAAAGGCAAGTGCTGCCTGTATTCAAGATGTAACTCCAATGTCATATATAGGAAATATATACAGTTTTTCAGTCTCCAAAAAAAGACACACAATTCTGAAACTTCACGTCCCAATATCATAAGGAATATTGAAATATATACAGCATTCAGTTTTGAAAAGATACACAATTGTAAAACTGCATGTCGCAATTAAGATTTCTATTGCCCATCTGCCAATGATTCTGAGAAAAAGGGAACATATTCAAGATACGGACCGAAGCAATCACGTGGTAGATCACGTATAAAACGCAGCTCCCTAGAATCCATCTCGTATAACATTAGTTCCTTCAATGACCTGCAGTCCGAGTAACACTCATCACGTACTAGAAATATCTCATTGCGTTCCGGATGAATGATAACTTCATAACTCCGTCCAGGTGATGAATACTCTTTTCCCAACAATTGCAAGAGGCTGACATTGTGCTTCAAGGTCCAAATCTCACTATCAAAATCTTGAAGAACCCAGACTGAAAGTTCAGAATCACCGTAATTTGACAAAAACAATTTTCCCCGTGATATGTGAACATCAAAACCGGCATCACTATCGTGTGGAGTAGGAATATGAATGACCCTACAATTTCCCTCCACGTCAACGGCGGCTGCAACCAAACGGTCAAATAAAGATAGGTACAGCACCCCGCTGAAAAATGCACTACCTAGAATGTCGTGTATATCAATTGGTGGGTCCCATGCACTTTGATTTGTCCAAACTCCTGCTTTGGAGGAGTAGATCCTCACCCTTTTGATATTGGCACCCATCATATCTGCATCCCAAACACGTGCATGTATAAACTCGAACACATGGAAGTGGGAGGATACGGCAGGGTCGAACCCCAGGCGAGCATCCAACACCTTGTTGGACCATTCGGTGGTAGGCACGGCCACCCACTTCTCGGTTGCAGGATTGCACACCACATAATCTAATATCTCCGAGCGGGGGCGCTTCTCCTTCAGGCGTTGGCACAGGAGGAGCCCATTGCAGCTGTCCACCAAATAGAGGTCACCTTCCTGGCCTCTGGGTATGAAGGAGAGGGAGGGGTCGACGCGAGGGCATCCCTTCCCCGAAACACTCTGGTAACAACGAGACACCCGCTTGTTGTTTTCACTGTAGGTTTCGTAGAAGAAGCCGGCGACGGTCGACTGGGAAAGCTTCTTGCTATGGTCGGGGTGGGAGAGGACGCTGCGCCACCGCGTGGAGACGCACTTGCAGCAGCAGGTGGACTTGAAGGGCACGCGCGAGAAAATCTCGACGAGGAGATCGTTAGAGAGTCGGGAGAAGTGGCTCCTCCTCTTGTTCTTGGAGCCACGCGACGCCATCGCCGGCCAATCTGCAGATCGGGACGGAGGAGAGACTCGTCGAGCGGTGCCACCAAGCGTCAGCTTGATCGTGAATTGCTAACTAGGGTTTGCGTGCGCGGCGGCGACGCGCGCATAGGTGGAATTGGAAATACGAGCCGGTGTAGGTATGTGGGATATACTGTATGTGGGCCGTACGAGTTGGAACACAATGTGTTTCTTTTTCTCTACGGGTCGGTACGAGATACATGTCGCTTTAGTTCGAGAGAAATTTACATGAAGTTCGGCAGAGTAATTTTGTACCCTGGCCGTGTCGCAACAGAGGAGAAACAGGACACCTGAATACCCTGATTCTATTTCTAGTCCTCATCTTTTCTATACGTTCAAATCTTAGGAGTGTCTGTAAAAAGAATTCTAAAGAGTACTACACGATCGAGTCCCGGCCAGCAACAAAACACCAGAATACTCACACCATTTATAAATAGTCTACATTTTAGCTCTAAAATTTGTTCTAAAATAATTTATATTCTATTTTTTTAGCAACAAGAATACTGAAAATGAATTGGGTTTGCTCTATTTATTAGACGTTGTTACAGTAGATTGAATTGGTTGTTCACATATCTAAGTAGTAATAGTAAATGCAGCACTAGTTTATTTTATTTTTTCTAGAATGTAGATTAAATCAGAACGGAAAGAGTATATACTAGTGAACTAAGCAAACTGGGGCAAAGATAATAAGCAGTGCTTGAAACATTTCCCCGAGGAACAGTCACCGCTCTCATTTCCCCCCTCTCTCCTCTCGTGTGTGAACAGTAGTTTGAGAGGCTTCTCGAGAAAACCGGGCCGACCCCAAGCTCTCTCCGGCGGCGCTGCCGGTCGGAGATGGCAAAGGGAAGGTGCCGGAGTAGTAGGTAGGTGTAGCTTTAGGGTTTTCGGCGATCTGCCGGTAGTATGGAGTAGGGCACAAGATCTACGGGATCGGATCTGGTGCATCCTGGATGGGCGGTGCTTCATCGTCGAGCTCCGATGGCCGGAGATGGCGAGCTCCCTCACCTCAGAAATATCCGCAAATAAGATCCTCTCTTGCTGCTTGATGATCTCTCGTGTGATTCTGCAGCGGTTTCCTCCTCTGGCCGGCCATGGAGGCGAAGGGAAGAGGAAATCGACTGCTACCTTGACGAGATCTGGAGTCAGCCGGGGGTCATCTTCTTCCGTGGCGTCTAGGCGCGGCGTCAGGCAATCGCAGACGGGATCTTTCACTATGCTCCAAAGGTGGGAGACGGTGGATGATAACGCGTGAAGCACACGTCCGTTGGGAACCCCAAGAGGAAGGTGTGATGCGTACAGCAGCAAGTTTTCCCTCAGTAAGAAACCAAGGTTATCGAACCAGTAGGAGTCAAGGGCCACGTGAAGGTTGTTGGTGACGGAGTGTAGTGCGGCGCAACACCAGGGATTCCGGCGCCAACGTGGAACCTGCACAACACAATCAAAATACTTTGCCCCAACTTAACAGTGAGGTTATCAATCTCACCGGCTAGCTGTAAACAAAGGATTAAACGTATGGTGTGGAAAATGATGTTTGTTTGCGAAGAACAGTAGAGAACAGAGTTTGCAGTAGATTGTATTTCAGATGTAAAAGAATGGACCGGAGTCCACAGTTCACTAGTGGTGTCTCTCCAATAAGATAAATAGCATGTTGGATGAACAAATTACAGTTGGGCAATTGACAAATAAAGAGAGCATAACAGTGCACATACATATCACGATGACTACTATGAGATTTAATCAGGGCATTACGACAAAGTACATAGACCGCTATCCAGCATGCATCTATGCCTAAAAAGTCCACTTTCAGGTTAGCATCCGCACCCCTTCTAGTATTAAGTTGCAAACAACAGACAACTGCATTAAGTATGGTGCGTAATGTAATCAACACAAATATCCTTAGACAAAGCATTGATGTTTTATCCCTAGTGGCAACAAGCACATCCACAACCTTAGGGGTTGTCGTCACTCCCCGCATTCAATGGAGACATGAACCCACTATCGAGCATAAATACCCCCTCTTGGAGTTACAAGTATCAACTTGGCCAAGTGCCTCTACTAGCAACGGAGAGCATGCAAGAACATAAACAACACATATATGATAGATTGATAATCAACTTGACATAGTATTCCATATTCATCGGATCCCAACAAACACAACATGTAGCATTACAGATAGATGATCTTGATCATGATAGGCAGCTCACAAGATCTAACATGATAGCACAAGAGGAGAAGACAACCATCTAGCTACTGCTATGGACCCATAGTCCAAAGATGAACTACTCACACATCAGTCCGGAGGCGATCATGGTGATGAAGAGTCCTCCGGGAGATGATTCCCCTCTCCGGCAGGGTGCCGGAGGCGATCTCCTGAATCCCCCGAGATGGCATTGGCGGCGGCGGCGTCTCTGGAACTATTTCTGTATCGTGGCTCTCGGTAATAGGGTTTTCGCGACGGAGAGTTTAAGTAGGCGGAAGGGTAGAGTCGGAGGGCTGACGAGGGGCCCACACCACAAGGCGGCGCGGTTTGGCCACCTCGTGGCCCCACTTCGTATGCTCTTCGGTCTTCTGGAAGCTCCGTGGAAAAATAAGACTCTGGGCGTTGATTTCGTCCAATTCCGAGAATATTTCCTTTGTAGGATTTCTGAAACCAAAAATAGCGTAAAACAGCAACTGGCTCTTCGGCATCTCGTCAATAGGTTAGTGCCGGAAAATGCATAATAATGATGTAAAGTGTGTATAAAACATGTGAGTATTTTCATAAAAGTAGCATGGAACATAAGAAATTATGGATACGTTTGAGACGTATCAAGCATCCCCAAGCTTAGTTCCTACTCGCCCTCGAGTAGGTAAACGATAACAAGGATAATTTCTGAAGTGACATGCTATCATAATCTTGATCAATACTATTGTAAAGCATATGAGATGAATGAAGTTATTCGAAGCAATGGTAAAGACAATGATTAAACAACTGAATCATATAGCAAAGACTTTTCATGAATAGTACTTTCAAGACAAGCATCTATAAGACTTGAATAGGAGTTAACTCATAAAACAATAAATTCTTAGTAGAAAGCTTTGAAGCAACACAAAGGAAGATATAAGTTTCAGCGGTTTCTTTCAACTTCAACATGTTTATCTCATGGATGTATCTCATGGATAATTGTCAACACAAAGTAATATGATGAATGCAAATAAGCAAGTATGTAGGAATCAATGCACATAGTTGACACAAGTGTTTGCTTCTAAGATAGAAAGAAGTAGGTAAACTGACTCAACATAAAGTAAAAGAATGGCCCTTCGCAGAGGGAAGCATGGATTACTATTTTTGTGCTAGAGCTTTTCATTTTGAAAACATAGAAACAATTTTGTCAACGGTAGTAATAATTCATATGTGTTATGCATAAGATATCCTATAAGTTGCAAGCCTCATGCATAGAGTACCAATAGTGCTCGCACCTTGTCCTAATTAGCTTGGATTTACATGGATTATCATTGCATAACATATGTTTCAACCAAGTGTCACAAAGGGTACCTCTATGTCGCCTGTACAAAGGTCCAAGGAGATAGATCGCATTTGATTTCTCGTTTTTGATAGATCTCAACTTAGGACATCCATATCGGGACAACATAGACAACAGATAATGGACTCCTCTTTAATGCATAAGCATTCAACAACAGATAAAATTCTCATAAGAGATTGAGGATTAATGTCCAAACTGAAACTTCCACCATGATTCATGGCTTTAGTTAGCGGCCCAATGTTCTTCTCTAACAATATGCATACTCAAACCATTTGATCATGATAAATCACCCTTACTTCTGACAAGACGAACATGCATAGCAACTCACATGATATTCAACAAAGGTGTAATAGTTGATGGCGTCCCCAGAAACATGGTTACCGCTCAACAAGCAACTTATAAGAAATAAGATACATAAGCTACATATTCAATACCACAATAGTTGTTAAGGCTATTTTCCCATGAGCTATATATTGCAAAGACAAGGAATGAAATTTTAAAGGTAGCACTCAAGTAATTTACTTTGGAATGGCAGAGAAATACCACATAGTAGGTAGGTATGGTGGACACAAATGGCATAGTTTTTGGCTCAAGGATTTGGATGCACGAGAAGAATTCCCTCTCAGTACAAGCCTTAGGCTAGCAAGGTTGTTTGAAGCAAACTCAAGTATGAACCGGTACAACAAAACTTACATAAGAACATATTGCAAGCATTATAAGACTCTACACTGTCTTCCTTGTTGTTCAAACACTTCACCAGAAAATATCTAGACTTTAGAGAGACCAATCATGCAAACCAAATTTCAACAAGCTCTATGGTAGTTCTTCGTTAATAGGTGCAAAGTACATGATGCAAGAGGTTAAACATGATCTATTTGAGCACAACAATTGCCAAGTATCAAATTATTCAAGACAATATACCAATCACCACATGAAGCATTTTCTGTTTCCAACCATATAACAATGAACGAAGCAGTTTCAACCTTCGCCATGAACATTAAAAGTAAAGCTAAGAACACCAGTGTTCATATGAATGAGCGGAGCGTGTCTCTCTCCCACACAAGGAATGCTAGGATCCGATTTTATTCAAACAAAAATAAAAATAAAAACATACAGACGCTCTAAGTAAAGCACATAAGATGTGACGGAATAAAAATATAGTTTCACTAGAGGTGACCTGATAAGTTGTCGATGAAGAAGGGATGCCTTGGGCATCCCCAAGCTTAGATGCTTGATTATTCTTAAAATATGCAGGGATGAACCATGGGGGTGATACGTCTCCGACGTATCGATAATTTCTTATGTTCCATGCCACATTATTGATGATATCTACATGTTTTATGCATACTTTATGTCATATTTATGCGTTTTCCGGAACTAACCTATTGACGAGATGCCGAAGTGCCGCTTGTTGTTTTCTCGCTGTTTTTGGTTCCAGAAAGGCTGTTCGGGCAATATTCTCGGAATTCGACGAAACGAAGACCAAACATCATAATTCACCGAGACGGACCAGGACACCGAAGGAGACCCGGAGAGGAGGCCCAGGGGCCCCACACCATAGGGCCGCGTGGGCAGGCCCCTGGCCGCGCCGGCCTATGGGGAGGGCGCCCTGGTGCCCCTCCTGCGTCGCCTCTTCACCTATAAGACCCCTTTCGACCTAAAAACGCGATACCAATTGACGAAACTCCAGAAAGACGCCAGGGGCGCCGCCACCATCGCGAAACTCCAATTCGGGGGACAGAAGTCTCTGTTCCGGCACCCTGCCGGGACGGGGAATTGCCCCCGGAGTCATCTCCACCACCGTCTCCACCGCCATCTTCACCGCCATCGCTGTCTCCATGATGAGGAGGGAGTAATTCACCCCCGGGGCTGAGGGCTCCGCTGTAGCTATGTGGTTCATCTCTCTCTTTATGTGATCTAGTTGAATATCATCTATGTGCTACTCTAGTGATGTTATTAAAGTAGTTTATTCCTCCTGCACGGTGTAATGGTGACAATGTGTGCATCGTGTAGTACTTGGCGTGGGCTATGATTGTGATCTCTTGTAGATTATGAAGTTAACTATTGCTATGATAGTTTTGATGTGATCTATGCCTCCTTCATAGTGTGATGGTGAAAGTGTGCATGCTATGTTAGTTCTCGGTGTAATTGTGTTGATCTATCTTGCACTCTAAGGTTATTTAAACATGAATATCGAATACTGTGGAGCTTGTTAACTCCGGCATTGAGGGTTCGTGTAATCCTACACGGTTAGTGGTGTTCATCATCCAACAAGAGGGTGTAGAGTGGTTCTATTATGTGATCATTGTTGAGAGTGTCCACTAGTGAAAGCAGGATCCCTGGGCCTTGCTTCCAAGCATCGAATCTCCGTTTGTTTACTGTTTTGTTGCATGTTTACTCGCTGCCATATTTTATTCAGATTGCTATTACCACTTATACTCATCCATATTACTTGCATCTCACTATCTCTTCGCCGGACTAGTGCATCTATACATCTGACAAGTGTATTAGGTGTGTTGGGGACACAAGATACTTCTTGCATTGTGATCGCAGGGTTGCTTGAGAGGGATATCTTTGACCTCTTCCTCCCTGAGTTCGATAAACCTTGGGTGATCCACTTAAGGGAAACTTGCTGCTGTTCTACAAACCTCTGCTCTTGGAGGCCCAACACTGTCTACAAGAATAGAAGCTCCCGTAGACATCAAGCTATTTTCTGGCGCCGTTGCCGGGGAGGAAAGGTAAAAGGTACTCACACTCCGGATCTCGTCTACTAAGCTATTTTCGCCGTTGTAAGTACTCGAAGCTATTTCCTTTAGATCCTGCAATTGCATCTTTTTGTTTCTTGTTTTACACTAGTAAGGCATAATGGAATACAACTATGAGCTTTTTAATTTATTTCCTAAGTTAAGACATGAATTGTGTGATGCGAAAATTAAAGAACCTATGGAGCCTCAATTGCATGCTAGTAGCAATGTTATTAGTATGAACGCAATCACTGCTAATGCTATGGATAAGTCTAAGCTTGGGGAAGCTAGTTTTTGTGATCTTTTTAGTTTCCCATTGATACGTCCCCGACGTATCCATAATTTCTGTCGTTCCATGCTTGTTTTATGACAATACTTACATGTTTTGCTTGCACTTTATGATGTTTTCATGCATTTTCCGGAACTAACCTATTAACAAGATGCCACAGTGTCGGCTCTCGTTTCTCGCTCGTTTTTGGTTCCGGAAAGGCTGTTCGGGCAATATTCTCGAATTCGACGAAACGAAGACCAAACCTCCTATTTTTCCCGAAGCGTCCGGAACACCGAAGAAGAGTCGGAGAGGGGCCGCAGGGCCACCACACCATAGGGCGGCGCGGCCTGGCCCGGGCCCGCGCCGGCCCGTGGTGTGGCGCCCTGTGTGCCCCCCTACGCCGCCTCTTCGCCTATAAAATCCCTTTCGACCTAAAAACACCGGTAACTCTTGACGAAACTCCGGAAAGACTCCGTGGGCGCCGCCGCCATCGCAAAACTCCAATTCGGGGGACGA